>NW_020224561.1:102838-145938 GCF_003070985.1 Temnothorax curvispinosus
GAGAGAGAGAGAGAGAGAGAGAGAGAGAGAGAGAGAGAGAGAGAGAGTCGCGTATCGCACTTTATTGGGCCCGTAAAGGGAGCCCCCGATTTAACACCGGTTTTAAACACCTACTATCACGCGCTGGTAGTCGATCGAGAGAGGCCTCGAGAGACTCTGAACTTGTCCCTATAACGCGAAACATAGTAATGACCCGGCACGAATTCAAATTACCGTGTCACGTCGCGTGATATCGACCTGACGTGCCGAACGATCGTCATTAGCGGGAATGCTCGTTGCCTTGAAAAATTTAGACGTCCGTATGTCGCGATACGCGCCGTCGCGACGTCAATTTGAGCTCGGTACGAGAGGGCGTCCCTGGCCCGGTAGCGTCGAGCACGTGCCTAGTACTTTTCCGGTTGATAGCCGATTAACGTCGTCCTTAACGGCAATCCGTTGGTTATCCCGTCGATTATTACAGGCTTTCAGGGAAACGTATATTATAGGTGGAGAAATAATACATGTGCGGAGTGCGCGCGACGGGGACAACTCGTTCGCGTTCCGCGTAATGGCTGTCACCATGGGTTTTATATTCTCACATTAATTTAACATTCCACCGGGGGTAATCAATAACTTACCCCATCAGTTAATCAATAAGCTGGGGTTGAAGTGATAAGCTTGATATTTCAGGAATTTAAATGGTGCTACAAGATATATGAAGTTACAAACCAGAGAATGAAAGAGAGAGAGAGAGAGAGAAAACACGTGATTTTTTTTTAATATTGTCATATCTTAACATTATGTTCTTTTCTAGTATGTTATTTCTACTTTTGGTATAAGAAATTAGATTAAATAAGTAATTTTAATTTGATTGATAATTGATCTTAGCTAATGATTAATTATTTTCTGCGTTTAGCTCCGTTGTGTATTTTTGGAAGCGATAGAGTTTATCTAACTAAATGTGCCCGGCCGCAAGAAGCGTCCAGGTGTCGCGTAATTAAACGCATTATATTTCAGAAAGAGTTAAACCAGAAAATTCCGGCTGCTCAGTTAGATACGGTCTACTGCGTGGCCCCGAAAAAAATTAACAGCCGGCACCCAGGCGTTTAATCAACTATAAATTCTTGTCAGAGGAACGAGATCTACGATAATTTACAGTCGATCGGGCAACATACGTCTTGCGCTGTCACAATAAGTCGAAATCGTGCCCAACGCGGACTATAAATTCTCGAAATGTGCGTTTTTTCTCGAAATTTACCTATAGATTATAAGTAATCAGAGAGTTGATAGGGGCAACCCCCTCTTCCTCCTCGCGGTCTCCTCAGGAATGGAATAGAAATAAGAGTGATAAAAATCGGTGGACCGCCTCGGCTTTCACGCCAACTGCGGCCGGCGAATAGCGTCTTTCTATTAAATTCCGCCATTTTACATGTATCGAGGGTGGGGTGTCTCGCTTCGTTTCGCAACCGAAACGCGAACGTCTGCACACGCCGCCGCCGCCGTCGACGATGCGTACCTACACGGCGAGAAAAGAGGGAAAAAAGAGAGATCGGTTCGACGGAGGGGGAGGAAGGGGGGCACCGGGCGCAGGATAGACGAGAGAGAGAAAAAGTGAATCGGGGAAAGGAGTAATAAAAAGTAAGGTGCTATCGCAACGAGGAAGTCGGCATTTCGCGGTTGCGTGCTCGGCGCGCGAGATGACGTCAGCCAAGATGGCTGACCTGCGCGGCGCGCGGCAGTCCTTCATCGTTGTCGTTGAGCGTGCATGCGTACACCCGACACGCACGGGCGCTCTCGATAGACGCAATTCACGCAATGACATCGGAGAGGATACCGGGCAGATTGAATGATTAGAAGAGCAGACGCGAAGAATGGGAAGGGAGAATGTCCGAACCGAAGGGGGAGGGACCATTGGATTATCTCATCGATCAGATCCTGCGATAGAAAATCTTTTTTTTTTTCGCCACACGAATATCAACGAGAGTCTCCTTATTTATTTATTTTTTCGCGCTTCTATCGCGGTCGTGAACACTCTTTGGAAAACGCGAGATAAATATACCGCGAATGATGAATAATATATTTACACAAAGTTCACATTTGACGCCGTTCAAAAAAAATTTGCTTTGTTTCTTCTCTGAAAGATGCAGATAAATATCAAATCGATTAATGTCCTATATCGTTTCAATATCATCATTAAAAATTGATCCACTTTAAAAGAAAATTAAGAAAGAAATTATTTAGTAAAATTTGTTTAATAAAGTGCTGATCCTAATTGGTTCTTATTTTATTAAATTTGTAAATTGTTTCAATAGAACACGAAAACAAGTAATTGAGTATCGTAATTCATAAACTAAAAACTGATAAATATGCAATTTGAAATCTAAAAAACATGTTTTTTCAGACACGATTAATTAGATAGAAAATAACAGTGCGTGTATTTAATTACAACTAAATACATATTTCTGTCGAACAACATTCATAAATTTCTAAACTATGTACTTGACGATAAGAAATGCTGGATTATGTTTTCGATCTAAGAAGATATTCTGCCAAGTAAATATCTTTGCTTTTTACATCTTGATGATACAACATAATAATTCAATTATATTTTTTTAAAACACGTGAAAGAAACATAAATACGTTAAATTATTTAAAGCGCTATGTGATACAAACGTTTAGTGATATCAACAACTATATTTTGTCGTGTGATGTCACGTCTAACGTGTTTTCACGTTTGAACACGTTTACCTCGCGCGTTCCGAAATAGCGACGCCGACGTCGTCCAACGTTCGTTTTTAACCCATCGGAGAGACCGATTATTCGCGAGATAAGCGAAATTCACGTCGCGCAAACGGGGAAGTTAAAAGTTTCACGTTTCTGCTGCGTTTCACTTGTTGGCTCGCGGCGGCACTTCGCCGAAGTGACGTCTTTGCGGTAAAAGCTGTAGATAAACTGCAACGCCGCGACTTAGATCGTGCGATTAGGCGTATCGCGGAAGGCAAATGGAAGAGAGAAAGAGAGAGAGAGACAGAAGCAAAAACGAAGGAGGCGAGTCTGACAACACGACGGGCTCGATAACGATCTGACTGGCCGATGCATGCGCGTTTCACGCGTCCGTCTGGCTTCGCGGATCGAGTCTTCACCAACTATCTTCGAGACGGGCCAGGGGATAAGCGCTTCGATGATAAGGCCGCAATTATTTCACACACGCTTAAAGCTACGATGTAGCCTGGAGTCTAGCCTTAGATCGGATTACTCGGAACAGCGTTAAAAGCACCGTCTATGAAAGATACGGGATAGCGCGATATAATATGTGGCATAAGTCGCACTTATAATTGAAACTACCGCCTCTTACGATAACGAGAACCGTTACCGTGGGTATAACGTCTCCCCGTTCCCGGCTCTTCAAGAATGAATTACGAATAAAGGCGCGTGTGTGATCTTTAAGCGAACAACTTGTGCTGTTAATTGGAGTTATGCGGATCGCGTGCTGAAAAAGTTATATCGCCTCGTATCCGCGTTTAGAATAATTTATTCTCCGCATATGCGCGCGCACGCACGCACTCACGCACGCACTCACGCACATACATATACACGCGCACACGCGAGACTGAATATAATCATTAAATCATTATAATACAATACCGTGTGTGGTAAATACGAAATACCCGAAAATTTATCTGATTAAATGCCGCCGACGTTGATAAACTACGGAGGTATGACGAGAGAGCTAAATGGAGCTAGTTTTTGAAGCACGCACACGTGGCGCGCCTGTGTGAGGAATGTGGCGTGCGCAAACAATAATATTTTCATCGGCGTTATCGTCGCGCGATTATTTTTTTTCCGCGTTATCGGTTGCCCGCCGGTTTACACCTTCTCTTACGCTATCGTTCATTTTTACCTGCGCGTATCGAGCCGGCGTTACTCGTGTCGCGCGCAGGGGGTGCGCACAATCGATTTATCTGCGCGATAATTAATGATTAGGGTGGGGCGCGCGGTGTATTCCACGGCGTGCTGCTACTGGCGCAGATAATCACGATAAATGCGCTTCTCGCTTTTTGCGCGAAATAAATCAATGGAAAAACGGTGGTGCGCGCACCGCGCGACGCGCCGCGCCGATGCGTCCGTGCGGTATCATTTTAATGGGTGATATCCACGGTAGCTTCAATCGCTCGATATTAATCAATGGCTCGAAGCGGTCGCTATTCATACGACCGCCATGTCGCGCGCTCTCGTCGTACAATCGTACATTAACAATTTTTTTTGCAGTTAATGGAGCGTACCAATTTTTAAATCAGCCGCATCTGACGTAATAACAAGTCATTTTAGATATACATCGGTTATTACGTGCTTATCGTGCTCCGATTCGATCCTCGTATGATCGATTGATCGATGAGCGGCTCGTGATTATGGACAAATGGTAATTTATCATGGGGCCTATAAGGAACAATTGAAACGAATCAAAAACATTTTTATATTAATATACTAATGAAGAGAGAAAGAGAGAAAGGAAGAGGAGAAAATAATTAAACGTTAATAATGATACACATCTGTTTGCATAAATTTAATTTGCGAGCGATGCAATTTCGCGGTGAAGTTATAACGATATCGCGCTTGCACTGAATTTCGCGAGTCGAATTCCCAGCGTTGTTCCACCGTGGAAAAAAAAATATGGCAGAGACGTGTGATTTTCGGGGCTCGCAAAAAACGCCGGACCGGTTCAGAGGCGGAGGTTCTGCCCGATCAGATGGCCCGAGCGCCGATTTGCATGCGGCCTTTGGCTCCAGGTGTCCCGGGATTTGCATACGAAAGGGTGGCGCTCACAGATTTCTCCCTTCCCTCTCGCGTTTCGTCCCTCTCGCAACTCTCTATCTCTCTCTCTCTTTCTCTCCATCTCGCTTTTAACCCCCTGGCATCCGCGCATTTATGGGTTACCGGCTCAGCGTGTCGTATCGTTAACTCGATGTTAAAGTTTCGTTAACGTCGCGCTTTAACTCCCAAAGCTCTACGGATGGATGGAGCTTCCGATCGAATCCAATTATTACCGGCAATTATGCGAGACAGTCGCGAAGCGTGATTGTAATCGGCTGTAACACGACACGCGTGATAGAGCCGTATACGAATGTCTCGATTCTATCAAGGATAAATCGAAGTAAAGCTTTCTGCGCTTTCGAAATAACGGAATGTTCGCATTGTTCGCCCTCACATTTATGAAAAAGAGGATCAATTATTTGCATGCTTCGAAAATCGCCCGTTTTCCGAGAATACCGCGGTTTCTTCTAAGCGCAACAATTTTGCATGCAGACGTTCGGCACGTAAGTCTTCCGCTAAACATATATTAATTCGCGACGTGTCTCGCCACTACTTAAAGAATATGTCTGATGCTTCTTCTTTTTTTGTTCATCATCTTGCCAGATGTAGCACGATAGTACGACCCTAAAGAGAGAAGATAGGCTAACGAACCGCGTTGTCCTCGTCATCCTCGCCCATCGTCGTGTACAGCCTAATTATTTTGCTCGTTAACGACCTCGAGACCTTAATTGGGGGACGTGACGATCAACGCCATGAGCATCCCCCCCTGCCCCGTGCCCCGTGTATGTATGGATGTACGGTTAACCTGAGAATATCGATTCTAGGCACCGCCGCCTTGCGGTTTGGAACATGCCATAACGTGTGGTGAATAATAATTATGCACCGCAACAGTTGTTTGTCAGTCAAGATTGCATTGGCCTAATCAGCCTACGTAATTATTGTGCACAGAATATAGTTATGTAAAATTAGAAGCCTGCAATCTATTATGCTGCTTTTCACATCTAGACAAAATTTTTTATCAGAAACTGGCGTTTCTTGTATTTATTCATGTTGTGTCACTTTTTATCGAGTTTTCTATATAATATCTGTAAATAAATAGATGAATAGATCGTGAGAAGCCGAAATTACTTTCACAAGAGAAACTTTATCATTTATCATCATTTAATAATCCTCTTTCAAGGATCTCCGATATCTTTTATCGATGTACAAAGAGAAGTTAGAAACCGGATGGCAGTATAAATTTGTTAGAAACAGTCCAAAGTTTGAGAAGTTTGGCTGTCCTTCGTAATTATTGATCTGATAATGGTCGCCGGGCAACCGGTGTGCATGCCCTGACCATTTAAGTTTGTTACGTGCACGAAATGCATTTTCGAGTTTCCACCGTGGCACCAACTTTTTCGGCGGGAGTGCACTCGATGTCAGGTTAAATAATTAAAACCGTCTATATATACGTGCGATAAGTCCTTTCTTACTGCGTCGAAAAATCAGCAAACGATCGTGCGCGAGCGCGATAATATCATGAACGAATTAAGGAAGTAAAGAAAGAAGGATCTAATATCGACTAATTTACACGCTCCATGATTGTTATTAAAAACTTAATACAATCGTATATTATCTAAATTTAACAATTTAAAAAAGGAAAATTATTCGTATTATCAGCATTAACTTCATTCTCCTAAAATGCTTTAATGCTTCCAATTTATGATATATCTCATTTATTGTTTATAAATGGAATTTATAAATTGTTGAGAAATACCTAGCAAATCAATGATTTCAATTTGTATTAAATTCTATTATGTTATTTGCCCGAAATCCGCCGTCCTTTATTATTGATCTAAAAATGTCATCCGCGGTTGGAATGCGAGAATTGTAAATTATAGTGTCCGTATATAGCAGTAAACATTAAGTAACTGCGCGTAAACATTACTTGTGTGCGCGTTGCACTGCATTTGCATAAGTTTGCGTGAAACGCCTCGCGATGTCGTCGCTCTTTCTCGTTTTTTTCTCCTCTCTTAATATCCCTTCTCCTTCTCCTTTCCATTCGTGGCGTTCATCACCATTGCGTGCGTTCTACGACATGACGCTCAAGAATTTTTTTTAATGGTGTCCCATTGCGAAAGAGTTCGTTAAATTTCACGGAGAAATACGGCCCGGTCCGCCACGCAGTTCATATAGTCGCTAGGTCTTAGAATCTCTCTTCTTGTTAAATAAAGATATACCTAAAAAATTTTTATATTAAAGTTTTTATTTTTATTAATTGTTTTTTTTTCCGTAAAAACCGATCGACTATTTTTAATACATCATATAAAATTTTATTCTCCTCGTTCATATACGCCGAGTACATAATTCGTTATGTCGTAAATATACATCGTTATCGTTCATTATTCGTAATGAATATGTTAAAAGTATAAATAGAGTGCGTAAAATAATGCGATAATGATAGAATTAAAACAGCATAATATTTCAGAATTCCTTGAAGATATCTTCATAAAAGACATTCTAGAATAATGCCTAAAATTATCTGAATATCGAAAGAAACGAGCAAAATTTATAGCCATTTAATTATGTATAGTGTTATTAGCTGTTTAGTTATTACTTCGCGTTAGGCATACCTACTCCATTTCGACGCTACCTTGGCATTCAGGAGGCACCGTGCGCAATGCCTATAAATCGTGACATCGAGCCACGAAGCTGGTTCATCGAGTCATTGGCCCTGGCTTCCCGACGATAAAGTCAAACGTAAATCGTTATCTTTATTGTGCCATGGCACTCTTTACGCGGCGCGCCTGCAAGCATTTCGAAATCGACTCGACTCCGTCGAAAAGAGATCCTTGCTACTCTCTTTATCTTCCGGCTTACCGAACATAACGAAGACGTTTCTTTTTTCGTGAAAAAAAGCGAGAACGACGTTACGACGAACTGTCCCGCCTCTTTCTCTTTTTTTGGGAGTCGCTCCGATCAACATCAGCCTCTCCTTTCCTTCTTTGCTCTTTGCACTTGCTCGTCTCTCAGTTAAATATTTTTTTACGCTGTCACTTTAGATACATAATTTTAATTTCACTTGAACAACCAAAAGATGTTATTTATCTCAATAATATATTCCGCATCGAGGATGTTCTCCACGAGAATGTTGTAAATACCTACTTTCTTTCTTATAATAGGGGCGTTACGCGGGCATAAGTGAAATCGAACGAACTGTTCTCAGCGGCACGCGGGAAACGTGACGGTTGTTGTAAGTGTTGAGGCAACGTATGTATATAGTTAATGATAATTGTTCAACTGGCTTGATGAACTTTAATTAGGAACACTTCTGTAATGCCGCGCGCGAGTTCCACGAGAGAGTTCTTTTTTTTTCAATTGATTCCTTTATTTTCAACGACGATATAATACTGTCTATATTTCGTGTAAAATACTACGCAAAAAGTTGCGAACCCTATCGAGACGGAATTAAATTGCTGGAAGCATATTTATTTTGTGCAGCAGAAAATATAATGATATAACTACGTAGACTACTAGCGTAGATAATAACAAAAATGAGTATCTATCGTTTAAAATGAAATTGCAACTAATTAATATGTTCATAATGTAATAAATTATTGCGTATACGCATTATATAAGAGGGAACGTATTTATTAAAATAATGAAGTAACCAATTAACGTATTCGCGGTGAAGTACGCCATAAACTATCTTTTAATAAAGCCGATATTTTATATTATACATAATTAGCCAACATTCAAATTATGATAGTTTTCATCATCTGAATTTATAATGAAATATAAGAATTCTTCATTAATCACATATTCAGACACGTAGAATATTACGGTTTATAATACCATCAACTACAAATTCTGCCCAGGTTAATTTCAACAGAATTTTCATTGTTGTCATTAAACATTTCGTTTTGCACGAAACAAAATTGCGATAATTTGTGACTGACTGAAAATATCGCATTGTGCTAAGACGGCTCCGTGAAAAAAAGAAATCCAAATTTGTCCGCGCTCAGTCTCGCGGCGACGTTGCATGGAATAACGGTATACTACCAAGGGAGCACGCGATGTTGAAGTCGAAGTTATCGTTTGTTTTTCCGCGCGCCCTACTCTTCAGAGATTTCTCTTCGAAACCCTTTGCGCGCAAGAGGAGCGCCGCCGCCATGAGCCCTGCCATGTGTTTCGAATGAATTTACATGACGTCCCACCGTGTACCTACGTCACTTTTTGCCGTGCGTATACGCGCGTGTGCGTCGCGGGTGCGCGTGTGTTAAGACGCCTGTACATACGCGCGTATCGTGCATGTGCGTATGTGTGTATGCACGCGCGCGCGAGCCGGCCAGCATGTGGGCAGAGATTCCCTGCAGCGGCAGATGTTGGACCATCTTCCCGTGGCCCCCCTCGAGATACGAAACTCCGTATGATTATACCCTATCTGCCCACCGAAGGCAGGGACGTACCGTCTTGCCGGATTCTTCGACTCGACTCTCGATCTATAGTCTCGACCCGACGCGATACCTACTGCGCAATATTTCCTAAGCCACAGCGCGAAATCACGCAACTTCGCTCAATATTGATATTTGATATGATTGTGCGTAGGATTACACGATACCATTTACGGACTGTATAAAGTTTAGATCTTGAATTTCGCAAAGGCAGAATGAGAGATAAAGAAAAGTCTGTATCGGGAAAGAAAAGCCTCCGCTGAAGGTTCACGGGAACAATCGAAACGAGTGTTTCACGAAACGCGCATCATCTGTGTTTTGTAAAAATATTAAGTGTTGCGCCGTGCAAAACGGCACATTTGTTTCAGACTTTTTATTGCATTTTATTAAAACTGGTTATTGCGTTATAGCTCACGGCTTAACGGTTCTCCAAGTATCTTACCGATCGGTGCCACTGAGCAGCTGCAATCTTCTTACCGGGCTTTGAATCTAAAATAAAAAGAAAGTACTAGATTAATATCTTGATGGCCATGTCATTTCGATTGAAATAAGTTTCAAAACTTTTGCAACTTAATAATAGGATACACCTGGGTCATATCAGAAGTTCGACAAGTATTCGTGGTTCTTGTGCATGAGAATAAACGACAAACTATTTGTCTAACTAATTTGTTACAATTTCTCTTTTCTCAAAGAAATGTTTCAGTAGTCGTGTCATTAGTATGCTTTATCAGATTATCTTAATTAAACAGAGAAACAAGAATGAAAAAAGAAGTCGGTATATTATTTAAAGCGAGCTATTGCAATTTGAAATAATTGAGATATTCGATTATATTTTAACTTGCTCGCGAGATCGGAATATGTCTGAATCGAAATTAGTTCAACTAGCATCAACTTTTACACGCGATTTTACATGGACTCCTTTCAATCACCCTACGGTTTTGCATTCGGCCCAGGTATTAGTACGAACCCCTTTTTTGTGGCAAGGAAATAACATGCATGATCTCGACAGTGCTTTATAATAGTAATTAGTATAATGAATGCGTTGTTAATGCTACTTATATCTTGGGCCATGGGAGATTTTGCGATGTGCAAGTACAAGCACATTTATGTACTTACATGATGAATGAATAATTCAGTAAGGAAGGCAACGGTATATTCTTGTTATAATTATAACGCACCGCATGCCTCGTGCATACGTTACTCAATGCCAATGTCGTCGATATTTGATCTTCCAAAAATTAATCCGCGGGTACAACTCGTTGCGAGTTAATAAGTTACACTTCCAAGATTGTTCGAAATTATTTAAAGACAAAAAAAGCCACGTCTATCGCCAAAACAATCATGGCGTTGACTAAAAAGTCCGCACGTAATTTATCTTTATCCCACGAGATATTATCCGATAATGCTTTTTGTCGAAAGTCGATTTCAGAACAAAACTCAATTTCACGGTTGGTCCATGGCGCGCCCTACCTTCGTCCTTAGCGCATTACGTATTCCAGCTTGCCCCTCCTTCTGATATTATTGTTACGTCGTGTTCCTTTTTTTTTTATTTTTAAACTGGTAACATGCTCGAAGTTAGGCGATCGAGAGTACGCGGTGAGTCGGGTGTTCATTATAAATCACATCAACAGGAGGAGGTAAAAGAGAGAAAAGGCACGGGAACACCGGCCACAGATTATTCCATGTAATATCTCCTTCGGAGTCCAATGACCGTACCAAATTTGGTGGTAGCGAGTTTTTTGGTTTTCAATGTTCACACCCTAACTCGAAAATATATTATGTTTCCTTGCTTCTACGGAATACTTTCCGATTTTACGACTTTTTCATCATCTTTATGCGTGATAGCTCGAGATTTTTATCCTTGTTTCAATAAATTCGAGCGGTTATGATATGATTTTTATTTCAACTTTAATGATAAGCAAAATTAAATATTTTTATTATTATAAACAAGTTTATCTTTCTCCCAGAAAATATAACAATTTTTTACTTTATAAATTGCCTATGTGTGTTTTTATTTGTTATAAAAATTTGAAAGAGGATAAAGAATTGAAATTTATTAAACTATTCAAATTCGCTGTTTTCAACACAAAAATAGTTTTCTAATATTGCGTTATATTTATTTCAACTTTGCCATCGGTTGCTTTATAGTCAATATTACTAGAGGATTGCTGTGTCATTTATTATTCTACAGCATCAGTAATTAACGCCACACGTAAACCTACGCGAGAAGATTTGTTGTTAGAATAAAAATCAAGAGACACGCAGATGGTTCAGATCAGTCCGTAACTCTTTAACACGAAAATTCGGCTCAGTAAGATGACGGGAACACGGAACCTATTAATATTCTTTTAGAACCCCATGAGAAAAGCTTCTGAGAGGGGACTTTTCTTTCATCTATTAACATAAAACGCCCATCGCTTAGTTTCTCACGAAATTCTCGGCGACGTCATTTTCGAAAATTGATTAAAATATTTTACATTTACGTTTGAACGCCTTCATTATTAATAAAATGCCCGTCAATAAAAAAAAAGTTTATAAAATCCACTAAGCAAATCTTGAGATTGTGACGATGTTTGTTCGAAACTTTTCAAATAAACAATGAAAGATTTGAAACTTTTTAAAATCTTTATTCATTTTCAAAGGTATGTACAAGGAAACAAAGAGAATATAGTCTTCTCCTTCTTGTATATAAAATGAGAGTTTACGAAGATTAAACAACAAGAAACAATTTATAAACATTTAATCATATAATATGCTAAACTAATACGTTGCAATATTTCGCATGTGCCTACATCAAAGTTACATCAAAGGAAGTTTTTCCCGTGCGAAGGTTTCCCAGGTGGCTACCCAAACTCTTTTGCATCCTCGTATTTACCCCTCGGTATAGACGAGAGATTTTCATAAAATTCCTATAAATAAACGCGACCCGTTCTTATTTGTGCATAATATTTATATGCCACGCATGACCTGAAGCGGGATCGTACGTCCCTCTCGAAGGTATCGAGCTATCGGCCTAGGTATACCTAGAAAATCGAAGGGTGAAAAGAAGGTAGAATAGATAACACCTTTAACACACACCTGTGAAGGATCAATACCTTTGACGCTGATCCTTTCTCCCATAGAGCGAGTCGATCGAAGCGGTATAATATTATTCTTATAAATTCTTATTCAGGGAAGTCTCTGCCAAATATAACGTCAAAACATGCAGCGGAAAAAGCGCTACGATTTTTAGATATTTGCAAGCAGGGCAAAATTTTTTTTAACTTACGCGTATTTTTATATATCCTTTTATTTATACCGTTTGGTTTTTATTTTGGAGTGTACCGTCCTAAAATTGGCCGTGCGGTATTTTTAGCGAAATGAAGATGATAATGTTGAAATACTGCTTGTTGAGCAACATCGCTACAAGTTTAATAACTAACATTGACTTGCGTTTTATGTAACATAACGATGATGCAACGTAACGATGGTTATGTAAAATACCAACAAGTGTTCAAGCGAATAACACTGCTCTCCTAGCTAATTGACGTCGCTATCTTGGAAACAGGAGAGGTTGAACTGTAATAGATACTATATAGGAGAGCCGAGATCGTAAAGGAGGCAGGAAATTATCGTGCGCGTCAACGAGTTTGTTCTAACATTCTCTTACTATAGTAGAAGTTGGATGAAAGGTAGAGAATTTAGTTCCTGCACGGATATTTCTTTGCCTTTATGTTCAGCGGATGTCTCTACTTTTATTTTGATATTAAGTAAGATATTTGAGCAAATTGCATCAAAGCTGACATTTCTGCTAAAGCTAATTTTTAATAAAATTTAATTACCTACACCGTGTATAGAAACACGATATCTTGTCATATAATTATTTAAAATAATTAAAAAGAGAAATGATTCTCTGGAAACTAATAGATAAATCTATTGTGTCCTGCGTACACACTCGGATTATTTGAAGATTACAAGAAAAATAAATTAATATGTATAACAACTTTGATATAATTACATGATATAGGTATTACAAACACCAGTGCAATGCGCTCAAGAGATTGATTGCTATGGTTCCCCTCGAAATTTGTTAAGTTTAATGGAAGGTAGAAGTCGAGCTTGACGAAAGACAGAAAAGTCACGTAAAACATTTTTGAAGGAGATGAATTTTCGAGCTCTTGAAATATAGACGCTACGGTAAAAGAAGTCGCGTGACGAACCGGCGGCGGAGAGGAGAGGTGAGGCGTCGGTGGTGGCAGGACCCCATCGTCGTGAAATCGACGAGCAAATACTTAAGGCGTAACCTCGTTACGCTAGCAGCCAGTGGAAAAGCGAGGAAAATCCTCTCTGAACCCGCCTTTAGCAGCGGCGACGCGGAAAACTCTCTTCCGGTCGTTCGGCGCTCGTTCGACTGTTCGAAATGCAGTAGGAATACGTCGATGCGCATTCGTAAAAATGAATACATAAATCATCGAGCGCATATACAGGCGACAAAATATGGAAGAATTCGCGGAAGATTCCTCGCTAGTTGAAGATTGCTACGTGAAAAACTGTTTTGAAAAATTCCACTTTTTGTGTATTATGAGATTTTCTGGTGTGTACGTACACACACGAAGTATTTCTTCTTCGTGACTAATTAAAAGCTGAAGTGTAGAGAACAATCTGGTAGCAACATTTGCATGTTCAATAGTAAGCGACTGCTACTGATGTCAGCAAGCTTAACTTTACTCGTATTCTCAAATTTCGATATGAATTTCTGCCGCAAAGGAGAATTTTCAAATAAAATGCAATTTACATATTAAAATTCTCGCGCTTCGCACATTGGGAGCTCATGCGTTCAATGTTATAGTTCCGCGATGCACATATCATTGCCCACATTGTTTCGGCTTTTGCAGTCTTTCGCAACGTACGTAGCCGCATAGTGCAAACCGTTGCTTGCGAGAAATCGTACTTTTCGTAGCGGCACATAGAGAGAGAGAGAAAGAGAGACAGAAAAAGGCGGTTAATGACGGGAAAGTTTGAAAACGGACGACCGACGTGATGTAAGCAGCGGGTGCGGGAAAGTGGAACGGGGGTAACGGTAAGACACGAGTTCCCGAGGCGAACTCGGCGCATAATATGCTCGCGTACACCCTGTCTTGCGCTAATTACACTAACTCGAGCTAAAACGGACTAAGTAACGATATAAACGGGTCTCCCGACCGCGCGCGCGCGCACGGGCACGTAAGGTAATTACCTAATTCGGCCATGCGTAATTGCCAGTGATTAAAGTGTCGCTTTCGTGGCACGCCAGAAACGACGTGACATTTCACCGACAGCTGCAGCCGATATACGGATATCTCGTTTCTTCCATCGCTGATCCCTAACTCACGAAGTTTAGATTAGGACGCGAGGAAAATGTTGCGTAGCGCCGAACGGACGCTCTGCACGCGCGCGCATATACGATTACCTTCAGATATTCTTCCACTTCCACTATCGTCACTCGCAAAACATGCGAGACTAGCACAATTAAGAAGGTATACTTGCATTTATTACTCTAATAACTGTGTGTAATATAATAAATGGACTGCTAGCTATATAGGTATAGCATAATGGATACTATAGCTATGTATGACTCAAACGCTCGGCTCGCTTGAAAATATTGACAACGAATAAGTCAGTCTGTATCGATGACAGCCGACGTCAAATCGAATCATGCCACAAAGAACAATCGATCTACGGAGCGTATGACGCGAAATCATTTTGACACCGAGGGCGTTGAGTAAATTCGGCGAGAAGGGATGAGCGTTTCTCGCATCGAGGTAGGATTTTATACAAGGTAAGGACCACAATACTACGGGACGTTCTCCAGTTCCGTAAGATCATTTTTTCTCGACGGCAGAAACGAGTTTGAGGTCGGGACCGGGAGGAGAGACCGTACAGGGGTTTAGAATAAATCAAGTGGAAGGGCTGTGTGAGTCCGCGAGTAGAAGCATTCGGGCCCGGCTTTGTACGGGGCCGCTGCGCGAGGTCCTAAAAGAGAAGAAAAAGGAGCGTCAGCGTGTAGCGAGGGAGGGAGAGAGGGAGACAGAGGCGGAGGAGAGAGAGAGAGAGAGAGAGCATAAGAAAGAAAACACGAATGAAGCGAGCGAGCGAGCCACGTTGCAGGAGCAACGACTGAAGATATCAATCAACGGGCACATTGTGCTCAAGGATAATTTGACGCGCGGCTGAAAGGGCCAGATCTCAAATTCCACGATCGGATAATGGCCCCTATAAGACCCAAAAAAGGGTGGGCCCCCGAAGGTATGTACCAAACCGCAGCTTATACGGACAGCTTCGTTTCTGAGCCGCTAAAGGGACACACTCTACGATTGTCTTTTAGATTAAGTTTCCGTTTCTGACGGAATACATTATCCGAATGCTCAAAAGTATTTATCGTAATACGATGCGATTACACTTCGCTTCTTCGCACACATCTTTGAAACCCCTCTATCCGTCGCACGAACACATCTATACCTTTTCATCTACGCGACCTGCCATCTTCGTAACTTTCGACTCATCAAGACGAATAAACCTTAGTTTCTTGATTGAAGTCTCAGCGGAAAAGAAGCATGGTTCGCGTAAGTTACCGTGTAATTTCAATTGCGCAGCACTAATTGCGCCTACGAGAAATCAAAGTGACTAAGCACGGCGAGTATCCGACGGCTGAGAGTGTGTCGCTCGCTCCTAGATGTTTGACATGGTAGTTCTTTCTTATCGTGAAGAAGACATTTTCCGCGATTCGTCGATTACTCTTGATCAAAAATTTCTTTTCAATTTCACGTATTTTTACGTCGATGCAATTACTGATTCAAATATTCATGCTCGAATATTATATCACGCTAAGGAGGCCTGTAATTGTCTGGTGCTGTTTCGGAAAAGAAGCCGACGATTTACAAATATGTAAGTATCGTCCCGTGAATATTGAAACATACTTGCGGATGTACGTTCGCGTTTAGTTTTTCGCAATAAACCTAGCTGCTATGAAATATTATCGCAATATCCGTCTCTAACGACTTGATCGCGTGCGATTAGTATTCTTCTTGATACGTCATTCAATCGAGATCTCGTGATCGTTCATCTTTTTCCTCGTTTTCTATTTCGATGTTTCTTCCTCGGTTATCCTTGAAAACCCCGTGCGCTTGTATATGTAGAAAACGTCCGTAATTTGACGTTGAAAAATATATTTCGTGTGACCGACGATGATATAATGAATAGCTCATCGTATAATCAAATCTGATATTCATAAAAGACTAATCACTCTCACACAAAAGATAGTTTAAAATCACATTAGCGAAGATTTTTTTTATTAAACAAGCGGGGCATATCATTTTTAGTTTAAGCTATTGGCGAACTTAAAAATCAAAAGAACGGATATAGTATATTGATTCTACAAAGTCACAGAAGTGCAAAACTTCCGAAATTTAATAGTGTGTTATTTTAATTTTATTCAATTCACTTTTATTTAAAAATTTTATTAAGTAGCATTTTACACGAGAAGACAATTCACGCTCGATTGAGCACTTTTAAGAAACGTATCAAGGCGTGCAAGCCTTTGAAGAAATATCCTCGTCGATGTGGTGTGTGAACTTTCCGAAAAGCGCGCACAGGTCTTCTTTTTCCCCTCGTCCCGGCAAGTTCAATGGAGTTCATTCAAGTTTACACAACTTGACTTTCGGATTCTCTCAAACGTAGAATTGAGATCCTCAAAAGAGTGGCACGACTCGCCGATTGACGCTACTTCGATATACAATGCAACCCCGAGACGTTGCTACCTGCGTTGCGGCACGTGCCCTTTCCTTTCCAAGGATTTGATGAATTCTCCGACCTGGCAGGGAACTATCCTATCTAGGAAAACCTTTACAGGTGGACTCTCAAGGCACACTAAAGCGAAGGGCATTTGCGGTCAACTTGTTTGCCTAACAGGTGGATCTATTCCAGTAACGATGATCACTCGAAAATTGTTTGCGCAACTCACTCTCGGCGAGATATCAAGTCCTCTTGGAAGTCCCGATACGTTTCACGAGATATACGAACACTCTCGAAACACGAATACACGAATGCCTATATAAACGCGATTGCATTTTTTTCTACTGCGGAGAAAAACGTAGCAACAGGTGAATTTAAAAACCGATTTTTAGTATCGGATATACACTGAGGCCATTGGGGAGATGAGAGAGAAGAATGTCATAAATGATACATTCTTCTCCCAGTATATCATCAACCTCACTATGTCATCAACATTTATCGCTGCAATATATGCATGCGTGCGAAAATTAAAAACCTTCTTCTTCTATTTTATTTTATATTTTTAGAACAAAAAGATGTTTACTCACTTGTTCAAATATTACAGACTTAACAAGTTCAAGAATACTAAGGACATATTGAGAATATACCATTGCATGTAAAGTATATTCAAAAAATTGCATACAGAATAATTTTATTTTAATTAATTTTTGATAATTTCTCTAAATCGTTTCTTTAATAAATTTCAGATGTTATCACAACACATTGATATCTTGACATATAAATTTTATGAATTTAGCTGTGGAAAGAGAACATCCATGAATACGAAAAGAAATATTGCTCCGACCGATGTTTAAATCCTGTCGCAATACAAATCTGATAACTTTCTATTCGCTTCGTAATCATGAGGATACTATAATTTTCACATTGGTTTTAGGAAATAAATTTTTAGCAATAAAACGATGAGTATAGAAATTTATTCAGGATTATAATTCAGATATTTCTCTTACCTCACTTGTCTATTTGATCACTGAACGTCTCGAATGGCAACTGCCGTCGGCAGAGATCACACGTCCGAATAACAAGTTCGTCAATTATACGGGTAGTGGATATTACGTGGATATTCGAAACTTATGCTTGCGAATGCAATGGTATGGTGCAGTTTTACTCCACTTTTCCACTTTTTACATTTTACACTTCCCGCACTCGTAGCGCCTCTTTACAGTTCCTTCTTCTACGCAGTTGTATCGTCATTAACACGGTACGATGAATCTCGTAGGGTGATCACTGTTACGTTGCACCTTTAACGTCTTTATGATCTTCACGGACAGGGTACTTGATACTTTGAAGATTGGTACTTCGTACTTCCCGTTTCGATACACCATCCTCAGAACGCGAACTTGTTTGTGAATGGAAAATAGAGAAGATTCGCGCGATTTAGCGTACCACGTGGTTTACCACGATTCCGCGGTTGCGATTGCACTTCGGCGTCATAGCGCGCACCTATCTTTGTAGATACGATACGCTTTCTTCACGTGTAATATTGCATTCGCCTGACCGTCATAGATTCCATTTTCAAAGTGTTGAAAAACAAACAGTCTTCTTAATACTTTCTTGATCTCTTTATTCGACGACATTCTCATGAGGCTTCATGTTCTGAAGTTTCAACTGATAAGCACCCTTCTTCGACAGGTTTTTCTAAACGTCTATTTTTAAACATCTGTTAACTCCGATCCATCAACGCTTTTAGTCTTCTTTCTTCACTGTTACTCCAATGCGAGTAATCTCTTACTCCAAATTCCAAGAATCAATCTAAGTTATTCCGGAGACTGATTCGGACTTTGATTGTCTTCACACTGTGCACCAAAACCGTTGACCATCTTCTATCTGTTTCTTCTTGACATCGATCTTAGCTTAACTGAAGATCTTCCAAGTCAAAACCGCTTCGAACCGTTGAATCAACCAACAAAGGAGTAGCTGATGCAGCTGATGCAGTTTTCTAGTCTTATCTGTCGATTATCGTCACTAGTCAGAAAAAAAGAAGAGAATGAAGAGTTGAAGAAGAGACTGCTCAGGAAGGTCCATACTGCCTGGCGGTTTGATCGCTGAAGACTGAGCGCCGTGCTAGCGTTTCACCGCGTAGTAAGCCGGCTCTCGCCCCGCCATCGAGCTCTGTTCCTTTGCCTCTCCACGAGGAGCGTGGAAGTGAGAAAAATGCTCGAAAGGAACGAGGACGGAACGACAGGCGGCGAGAGGTAGAGGGAGAGAGAAAGAGGCACCCGTCCTTCTCGACCCACTCTGACGTTTTGCGCGTCCTGAGAGTAGCATGTCGCCGTCCTCGTCGAATACGTTCTCTGGATTTGCCCCCACCAGGCCTCCCTTTCGTCCACCCTACTCTCGGCGCGTTTCCTCTCTCGGCGCGTCACCCTGTCCCACCACCCTATTCTTCCACCACCCTGACGACCTCGGAGTTTCGCGCGATCGCCGCTGGCGGCACCAGCGTCCAAACTCACGACCGAAACGCCGCTCGAGCGTGGAGAGCAACAAAGATCCCGTCGGTTAGCGCCACTATGTGGGAGAAAACGCGCACCACTGGTTGGTGGAAGGGGTGTGGTAATCGCGAGGGTGAGAGCAGTCGGTTGCCCCTCTCGTCGTGAATAGATATCCCCCACCTCGACGCGATTCTCGCTCCTCCTCCGCCCCCACCGCAGTGGCACGTGTTCCGTTTTGCTCGAGCCGAAGTACACGCGAATCTTTCCATCTTTGTCGCGTCCGGTACGTTGCGATACCGTTGGTAGGGGGATCGAATGTACACGCGGTGGGGTAGATAGATCAAATTCGAGAGTGGGGAGCAGAACCGAGAACGCTCTAGCATCGCCAGCATGCGTCACGCGCTATCCACGCTGCAAATATAGCCAACTTTGTGAATAGTCAGATCCGTTAGTGTGAAGATAACCGAATAGCCTTCTGCTCGCTACTTTTGCACAATAAATCCATCGAAGTCTGTAGATTTTATCCTCGAAGTATAATTTATAATTTATTACGCGCACACTCCACAATCTCATATTTTTGTTTTTGACTAATCTCTATCACGTTTCATCTGTATATTTGTGACAGGTGTTTTTATTTGTTTACGTCGTGTTATCGGAGAAAACGTGGATTGATTTTATAGTGAAATCCAGAGACACTTATTGTTTTAGCAATGTTAAAACATTTTATCGCGTTTCGCTGTCTTTAACTGCTAGGTGTTTGCCACACAATTTATTTATAGTTCGGCTATTATTAATACTTACAGTCTCATCAAGAGAAATGAGAGATTTGTGAAAAGAACTATTTTTCAATGTTACTCTTTGTTCATTTTAGTCTTGAATTTTAACGTATAGTGTGCCTAGAATGGTGTCGTGAAAAACTGTTGGACGATTCCCTTTAAAACCCTATGGCCTGATATACTGATCATATTAGATGTATTAGACATTGAACAAAAGATACATAAGAAGATATTACGATTGTTATCGTGCTACTGTGTCTTTGCTCCTGATATTATTATTTGTCACTGTAAGTGCTGCAATAATTAATTTATTCTCAAAGGTGCGGCATTAGTATCAAACGTATAAATTTTGTTGCAAACGCACTTTATCCCAGCACCTATCAGGCGTGCAGAGAATATTGACATACGAACCAAAGAATTGTGCACATTCTTCCCAAGCATTTTCAAACTTTCCCTGACAGCCTCCCCATGCGCACACAGAATCATAACTACATCAATATAAGCACTTGAACCTCCATCCGGCGGACACTTTCGACACTTCCACCGTCACGCACATTTCTGTTTTCCCTCCTTTCCGTTTGAGAATACCCTATACATTCATCTTCTAAATCAAATGCATATTGGCAACCTCGTGCTTTTCGAGAAACCAATCTGGTTTTTGTTGGTTTGCCGAATCAAGAAATACTATGTGGAAAATCTAACAGTTCTCCCAATTATTTGGCATACTGTCCAGCTGGATTTTCGTACGAGTAAATTTTTTTTTTTTGATAAAACGAATGCGTGTATGGGAAGATGACGAATAAGTCGAACACAAGAAAATCTCTTGAGAGAATGTTGGCGCGTATTGAACTGGCTGTTGTCAAGCTCGATCAGTCTGCCTGAAGCGGTATAGTTTCCCCTTCGTCGCTTTCCCTGCGTGCGACGGGTCTGCCGCCGCCGCCGCCGCCGCCGCATCCCACCAAACCCGCCGTAGCAACGACTTCTCCTCTCTATCCTATCCCCCTCCTCCCTGCCCCTCTTCGATACTAGAGTAAACGGCGCCCCGACGCTTTCGGCGCGGCGTCGCAGTTCGTGAATTCTGGAATTCCGCGCCACGGTGGCTCCACCTCCCCCTCACACGAGTCGCTAAATCTTTTTTAAACCACGCCTAGTAGCCTGGTTGCGCAAACGAGACAGCAATAGGGCAAAAAAGAAGCGAGCACGCGCGAGCGACTCGGCCGTTTTTCCTACTTCTTCGGCGATCCGAACGCATTGCGCGGTGAAACTCCACCCTCTTTTGACGGCGCCCCTCTTTTGCCTCCCCCTCCTCCCCACCCTATCTCTATCGGTCCCCCCCCCCACCGCTCCTTTTTCTGATCTCTGCCGCACTCCAACGCTTTTCCGCCACGCGAGATTTTCTGCCGAATATAGTTTGTCACCCGACGAGAGAGAGAGGCGGCAAACATTTGTGACGCCTGTCGGTAGCTGGCGCCAACATACGTATGCGTCGTCTAACGGAGTATGCATTAAACTTGCCTTGCAGGTTCTAGCGGATATCACATATATGATTATACATGAGAGCTAGGATATAAAACGTAGAGTATTTTTTCCAATCAATTTTATATTTTTAGCATCTATATTTTTAGATTTTAATCAAGTTTTGTTTTAATACCAAATAACACGTTTACCAACGCAACATTGGTTGCAAGTTGATATTAAGCATTTTATATTACATAAAATATTAAAAGTTATGAATTATAAAAAAAGAATATCTTAGAAATATATACGATGCACAAAACGCGAAGGACATTTGGCATGATATGTTAGAAGCGTATACTGAACAAAAAATAGATTAACGATTACTGATGAAAATGATAAATTATGCGAATTATATAAATATAAATAATTGTTAATAATTGTTAGATATTAATTGCAGCTGTTAAATGTTTGATTTGATATAAACGTTTTTGTGAAAACTTATTTATTTCTTCAAACATTATTTACTCACGTAACAATTTCATGATGTATATTTCTACCTTTGTTGTTAAAGCAGATGCCTACAGCAGACATGATACCGACATTCGCCTTTTATTACTTTTTATTAGATCCCCGTATTAAATGCTGGCGACATCTGGTGGTAGGTACTGAGAGATAAAGTACTACCCCTATACAAAACTTTTAGCATCTGATTTGTTTTATTTAGAACCTTTTCAATTATTCCTTTTCTATTCTATTCTTTTTTAAATATGAAGAATATTTTTTAGTCTATGATTGAATAAACAAATAAACTATTAATAGTTTTAATTTTAAATTTTTGCAAAAAAAGCAGATGACTTAAATAACATATTGTTATTTTAAAAGCAAAATTTCTTAAAGAGCAATTTGTAAGTTCCATATGAACGCTAATAGGTACAAATGAGCAAAGAAAGTAAAATAATATATATGTATATGTATAAATTATAAAAAATTATTATCAAAATTAGATTAGAGTGAAAACACAGGTATACAAAAAATAGTTTTGTGAAAGTATCGTTACTATAGTAGAAGAAGTTGAAGATAATTAAATACATATCGCGCTTGTTCCATAAATCTTATTACAACAATTATTAATTCTCAAGTTATATCAATTAGAAACACATAAAGATTTGTGAGTTTGAACATGCGATGCTATTATGATCGTTATGGGACGATCTTGCCAAAGGGGGGTAATCCGTGTCGGTATTTCACCCCTCCCTTCCTGCGCAGGGTCGATAAAACAGATACCTTTACGGTGTAGGTATTTCCAGCTGATTAACTCGAAATTAGGTGCAAACGGGGGTGCTCCGTGATGGCGCGTGTCGATGCAATTTGTGCAAACTCGTGCAGCTAAGTGCACAGGAAACCGATCAATTGCCGCGGAATGGTCGAGCTGCTTCGATCGATCGCTACAATACCAGCTCCACATCTGCATTTTTATTACACCCTCACTGCTTCCGGACGTTGCCCTTTGCGTAGCGCGTCAGGTACGTTCGTGCGAATATATCAACGCATCAAAATTTATATAAAAGTTTTTCACATTTCTTTCTTTATATTCACAATGAGTTAGGAATGAATCTATTTTATAATTTGCACAAATAACATTTTTAAGAATACCTATATAGAGATTAAGGGGGAATGCGCGTACGAATTGAAACTATAAT
Source organism: Temnothorax curvispinosus (assembly GCF_003070985.1). Classification (NCBI taxonomy): domain Eukaryota; kingdom Metazoa; phylum Arthropoda; class Insecta; order Hymenoptera; family Formicidae; genus Temnothorax; species Temnothorax curvispinosus. The sequence goes on from NW_020224561.1 coordinate 126,235, forward strand.
AATATAATTGATGTTATTCCGGTTTTAAAGTAAACATGGTTATATTTAAATAACTTATATTTTAAATAGACAGTTTTCTTGTTTCTTTTACTATTTAGTCACTAGTCAAGAATTGTAATAAATTGTTTTAGCTTCAAATTGTTAGTACTGATATTAAATTAATTTAAGTTTGAATATTGATTCAATTTTTTCTTTTACATGTGCAATATAAGTACACACATACACACATATATATGTATATGTATATGCATATGAAAATATGTATATAACCGATATATAAAGTTTTATTAAGTGTAATTATCAACGACAAAATGAAAATGTATATTTTATTTCATCACTGATAATTACATTGGCTAATGGTTTAAATATTGATATATCTGAAGCAGTCTATAAAATATTCAGTGAAAATGTTTATATCACTTTGCTCGCGCGCTTATACGCGATGAATGGTACAGAAAATGTCAATAACGGCGAGTGACTCAGTGGTTTTTCTAAATACTTCGGATTAAGGATAACGGATTGCGTCTCCGTGGTAAGTAGGAGTCTAAGAGACTAATTCAGTTTAATGACATGAGCTTAAATGTATGATCCTCGGCTCTGATTGGTCGCCGACGGCGTTTCGCAATACCTGGAAGCCCATCGGGCGATGGCACCCTACCGAGATGACGTCGCACAGTGGCGCGTGCATAACAACCGATGGATTATGCCAGATAGGCCCTGTCGGCAGCCGTAATTGATTTCGCTTAAACGGCTAAGCGTATCAATTCCTCTAATAGCTACGTCATTGACATGAAGAAAGTGGGATGAAAGGGCAGTTTGCCTCTTTTTCATTAGTGACTTGTTTTATATGAGAGGAAAAAAGAGAAAGAGGAGGAGGAGAGGAGGAGAGAGCAGTAATTTATTTATTATTCCGAATCCTAATCTGTAATAATTTTCGATCAATGATTCGATCCGATTTTACATTTAATGGCAAAAGATCTGGATACAGTAGGAATCGTAACGGTCAAAACGAAATAGCGCCAGTAAACTTAAACAATGGCTTAATAAAAAAAAAAAGAATGTAATCTAAAACGATGAAAAAAGTGAAAAAGTTCGCGTTGTGTAGTGTGATGTTTTTCTTTTATACCCACTATTGTATGATATTCTTTTGTGCCCGTCAATAGCCATATTCTGTTATCTACATTTTATCGTTTTTCCAAACCCACATACATAGTAAATTAAATCACACGATAAATGCCACGATTGTATAATTATTGCTGTACAATATAATACGTATAGTGTGATATTTATTACTATACATATATGTAATTGTTATTTACTACTATACTATGAATGCGTGTAGTACACAAGAATGACTCGTTTTCGAAGGCAATCGAGTCCTAACTTGATATTGCATATGAATATATTGAATAAATTTGAAAGATATAATATATATCCGCCATCCACGATAAGAGTTCTGAATATTATTCCCATGCAGCTTATCCCCCAGTAATCAGTTTTAACCAAGCGCTAAGGATATAAAATAGAATTATTTTCACAGTCATGTCATTAGAATCATTATATACAGCGCAATTAATTTGTACTGAATATAATTATCTTAACAGTATCCAGTGACTTATATGCTGGTCAACATTACGTTGCATACACGCACGTAGGCGGTGTTACGTAGCGCAAAACGGAACGTCGCTAGTGGACGTTTAGACAACGAAACGTAGTTTACGATCGCCCAGAGCAATAAATAATTCCCGGTATGATGTCCCACGACTATTTCGCCACCTATACAGCGTGTGTCTGCGATTTCTTACGTTTCTTCGCGAACGGTTGTTGCCAGTATGGCATACAGAAAGGTCAATCGAGAGTCCGCGAGCGACGTGAATTAGATATTCACATCGAGACGAGCGTTCCACGCTGCAAAAGCAGATTTTACGATTTCCTTTATCTTCCGCTCACTCACTGAGTATTTCACAAAGTCAATAAAACCTGCAGTCGAGCCGCTAATGGATACGAAAGCGAGTCGAAAGAATGAGGTTCTATTAACACCGCGGAAGGGGAAAAAAAGCGGCGTTCGCTACATGTTAAATCAGAAATCGTAACTCGTACCATTAAAGCAGATATAGGCGGATAGGGTAATTGTCGAATAATTGAGTTGTCGCGTACTTTTTTCACCGCGAGAGATTGGTTTTAACGATTGCGACATTACAGCTAACAATTTCCGCTTGTGCGAATTTAATCGTAAAATTTAAAACGCGAAACGTTTCCAGTTATTAAAATTTTACAACGAGAAATTCCTGTTTCAGATAATTATGATTGCATCATATCTGTCCCTTTTTTAAAAATATTATCCTTCTCTCTAATAGCTCGAAATCACATATTTGAGACAGAAGATAAATTTCCATGTTTCAAGTTCACGATTTGATGAAGCAACAAGTGCAGTTACCTGACGATAAACGATTTTTTTTTAGCTGCAGCCGACCGACCCGAGAGAGTGCCAATCCGCTGATGAAAGGGATGGTTACGGCTTACGATATCTTTTATAGCGCGGAGGCGCCCTTGTATTGTGGGATTTGGAGTATTTTTTTTCTTTTCTTTTCACTGAGAATTCAGGCACATACACCTGTATCCTTACTCGCGCGATTCCCCTAAACTTTCTACAGCTCGGTTTCACAGTGTGTGCGTAGGACCGTTCTCTAGATACCTGGCTGTTTGAATGCCTACCTGAAATCTGCTTTATAGTAGGTCTCATCGAAAGATCGACTTTTATGAAACCGAATATCCGACCCATGACGCGTATTATGCTTCTAATGATTTTGGTTAGAGTATCAGATTTGCGGGTGTCAAAGAAAGCAGCGGTCTTTTGCAGGTGCAAAGAAGGTTTCGGTTGATTTCGTAATAGTATGTTTAATACGAAATGGCGCAACTCAGATATCAAACAAAATATATTAGATAATTAATATATTAATTTTGAAAAAAAAAACACAATTATTTTTTCATTTTTATTTTTATAAATTAAGTGTTTGAGTATTTAAAAAATTTAGTATAAAAGGATTTAGTATATTTTGCACATTTATTATTGACAGTATTTTTTATCTTTAAAGCATAATCTGCAGTGAATGATTAAGAAACATTTAGCATAATGATATCTTATGCACATCCCACACATCGTACTTACACAACGAGAATGTACATGAAGTTCGTAAGGAGACGTGGGTACATTTGTCTCCTGCCAAGTTACATCTTGTAATCAAGTACTTGTCTAATTGCACGTTATTGGTAGATAATGGCGATGATTACTACACGCATGAATCGCTGAGAGCCGCGTGGCTTGCTCTAACAGAGGCTTTAATTGTGCCCACTGTGAGAGAATATACGTTGCATCTATTCATCTTAGGAACCAGAAACGCGAATTAATCATTAGCATTTCCCAGGTACTTTTATGTAGCTATAGGAGATAACGTCATTAGAACATCGAACAACAACGCAACTGAGCGACTCTTATCTTTTACATCATCTAGCATGCTAAAAATGCTTGTAAAATATTAATTTTTTTTTCTGTAAGATATTTCCCAATTACGAAAGACGTTTTACAAGCGTGGGTTGTTAGATACGTTATTCATTATTAATTTTTGTTGTGCGGAATACAAAATTTTGTTCTTGACTTTCCATAGAATTCAAATATGAGATTGCGAATGAATCAATAACAAAATTTTTCAAATATTTTTTTTTGTTGAATCTTAATAAGTTCTAATTACTGAAATTATACAATACTGTTATAGCCATAATATAGATATAGATATATCCTATTTAAACCTTCAACAATTATTCGGCACATTTAATCTACTAATTTATGTATGGTTGTACGCACCAAATTATTTTCTCAATGTTTCATACTCCACAATCCAGCGCCACACTTTTCCAGGAGTTTCCACGTACACTCGGTGGAAAAAGTAATACCGGTATTGCGTCAGTCACGTGTGTAGCTCGATGAACAGTGTAACGCAGCTGGCACAAAACTGACCTGAACTCCGAGTCACGGGTTCTTGTAGTTTTTTTCTCATACCCTATGCTCACACATATATACTATACATATACACACGTCTGCGCGCACGGATAGTGCACCCACACCTAAGGAAAAAAAAATCCCCTTCCGATCTCCGATACGCGCCGCTCCGAGATGGAGTGGCGCGTCAAAACCGGCCTTTTTGGAAACTTATCTCGTCTCTAAGGCTCTTCAAAGTTGGTTTTACCGCTACAGCCTCTCTAATGCGTTGCATCACGGTGCAACAGATAAAGTGTAAATAGATGGGGTTGGGCGTTTGATGTCGCGTGAAGAAACCTTCAAAAGGATTCGGTGAGACGGTGAGGCATCCAACAGAGAGATATCCAAGTTTTATTGCTTGTAAATGTAACATTGGAGATAAACACGTTGTCTAGAAACGCGATTTGAAATCTGTACTGGCTCCAAAAGTTTCTAGCGCATTGCATTTTCATCGTGATAATGCCATTGTGATAATTACTGTCATACATATTATACACATATATAATTGTGTCCTCTTTTATATTTTTGTAAATATAAAAGAGACCAAGTTTGTGTAAATTTATTTAATCTGTCAATTATATGCAAATAGATCTTGTGAGAAAAATAAATATACAGTAATTACATAACAGTTTCATGCAGTACTAAAAAATTGAAAAAAGCTTATGTTTAAGTTACAAAATAAAAAAACATTTAGTACTTGACTTTTTTTTCTTTTTAATAATTTATTAAAATTATTGTATACATTTTTATAATTTTATTTCTCTGATAAAATAAAATAAAACGATTTTATATTATTCAAATAACTAATATGTCAATGAAAAAATAAAATTTTAAGCTAACTTTGGTTTTTATAAATGTAATTTAATTTGCTTTAATTTATTATATCCTCAAGCTTTAGAAATATGTTTTTGTAAATTTTTAATGTATATGCCAATAAGAGACTGGATAATTAAAGTAGTAAAAATTTAAATTTTTATGTTAAATTTTTATATTATTTTACATCATTTATGATATTATATATAAATTATATTATATTTTTATGTTCCATTCTGTAAAAGAATATTTGAAAGTCACTAAAAAATTCACAAAGGTAATACGTTGGAATTCTGAATATTTTATGTGATACATTAATATACCTTTCATATATTATATCCTTCTTTCATATAAATATTCACTATGAAATATTCTCGAGGCACGTATAGCCAAAACCCTTGAAAATTATAAATGAAACCCAATTTTGAGATTCGAATTTCCCGTTATCCCGTTATCCCATTATCCCTTTATCCTATTATCGTCAATATAATAGCTCATAACTGATTAAATTTTCATTGGCCTCTGATATTCTTTGCGTATTTTAAGCTAATTTTTGTTTTATTGAATAAAACTTGAAAAATGTATAAAGTCGCAGGTTTTTACCTCGATGTCTGACTCTCCTATTGCTATAACAATTGTGAATAGGCAAATAATGTCGTAAGAATCGATGAGCGGTTAGCTATCCAGTCAAATGGAAAAGCTCTCTAGTTAAGATGCAGACACGAAAAATGCTGCCGCCGTGGAATGATATCCCGATGAGTGGAGGCGAAAGGGAGATGGCGAAACACATATACCGGAAACACGAAGGAGTCGTTACCGTATACGAGCCGCTATTGCAAACGGCATACAAACAACAGCACGGAAATGTCCCCTTATGTACGTCTCCTCTCTTTCTTTCCCCTTCCCCCTCCCGGTCCCTCCCTTTTCTCTTCGTACTTTCAGTCAAGATCGTAAAAGCCTCCCCGGTGCTAACAGCAGCGCCTGGCAGACGATCGGCGATTTCGGGATGACGGAAGAGCTCTCCAACGACCGGAAAACGATCCGACACTTTATCGGCTCAAGACGTACTCTTCCTGTCGATTCCCTTACCTATCTGCGATGTTATAATTACAAGAATAAAGTGCCTATTGTGATAAAAATTTTTGAATCGCTCTTCTTACCGATAAATATATAAATTTTATGTTCCTCTTTTCACAAAATCGATTCACTCCGTGATAATTTGTTAACGATATAATTTTTATCTACATAACTTTTCCGGAATTTACTATAGTAAGAGAAAAATACTATCTTTTATAAATAGCTTCCTCAAACTATTTTAGCGTTTTAGAAAATTTCCGTTTTTAAAGATTTTATGTGTTATAAGTCTGACAAATCTAGTCGGCGCGCAGTTTACTAAAGTTGGAAAACAGATATATGTAATACACAAAAAAATAATTATTAAGTTACTATATAAGATCCAAGCTCGACCGTAAATGGCGTAAATTTTATTCTAATTTGATTAAAGATTTTAGTTTCAATTAAGTTATAACACACAACGACGTATTTTGTTTTTCTTTAATAATCTCACATACGAAGAATAAAAAATAATTCACACGTAATATACTCGTTGCAAGATTTCTATGATTTTTGAAACATCGATTATTGTTACAACGATCTGCATTCCACGCACGTAAGAACCAGACGTATTATTCGATGAATCTTATCTTATTCCTTAGAAAAAGTTTCTCAAATCTCAAGGGAGATCTTTATATACGGAGAATCGTCGAGTGAAAGAAGGTGCAACGGTGTGGTGTAACCAACAGTGCCCGAGATTTAAGAGGCTTAACTCACCGTGGACTCGTAGCTAGTAGGACGCATAAACTTCGTTTTACAAGGGGATCCCTTTCCTCTAGGGGCCGGGCCCCAAAAATAGAGAGCGTTCCCTCGTCTAGAGAGAGGGTTGTAGATTCCAGATATCGAAAGAATAGGGTTACCGGTTCAAGTCTGGCAGGTGGATACCGCCTGTAACGCGTGAATGCCTGCTACGTAACGGGTGTCAAAAATACAATGCTAAAGACCTGTTTCCATTTCTTTCAAGAATTTTTTTTAGAATTCTTCAACTTTTTTTTAGCTACGGAATTAATATGAGAAATGCCACTTTTCTTTTGATTCATCTGGACTTGAATCAATCTGTTATTTATATTCCTATACACTAATATTTTAGATATATTTGTTTTTTAATTTTAAATAAACATTTGTTACTACCTTGATACAATTAATCTTGTTGAAATTAGATATGATTTTATCCAGGCATTTGCCAGAATTGGATCAAAAGCTCGATGTTATATATAATCGTAATTTGTTGTAATGTATGATAAAAAGATTTTATAATCATATTGAAAATCTTATCACATATATAAGTTATATACATAAAATATATAACAGAGAAAATGCGAGAATTTTACAAATATCTAAATAACCATGATAATCAACAATATGCTAAGTGAAGTGATTATACATTTTATGAGCATATTAAATGATATTATAAGACAGAAAGTAGCAGATGCCGAAAGAAACATCGTGACGGGATAAACATTTCAGAAATCCAGCTGGACGCCCGCTGGTTTTAAAGCTGTATCCTCCCTCGCTCCCGTCACACTGTTTAAATAATTTATTCCTCCCTTTCTTTCTTCTGGAATCTCGAAGTCATCCACATACGGCGAACGGTCTAGGAACGGAGGGAATGAGAAGAAAGACACGCATATGAGCATGCATGTTCGTCTCGCGCGCTTATATTGTGCCACACATGTTCTTAAGGCGTAACGCTGCAAAAGTTGAGGGTGGAAATACATTCCAGACATAACAAGACTCCTCGTCACCCTACGTTTGTGGTGCTCCCATCCGTCTGTTTTTCTTTTAATTGTACCGTCCCTTCTAGTATATCACACAGGTGGAACAACAAAAATAACGACGGAAAAAAACAAAAGTTAAAAGTTACGGAAGAAGAAGAAGAAAGAGAGGAAGAAAAAGAAGAAAGAGGCAGGTTGGTAAAAACACCAGCTGCTACGTGAAATACATAAACATCCTAGACTTGCGACTTATTTGTTTTAATTGAATTCAAATGCCAAGTTATGAATCTCAGTGAAAAATAATTTCAGAGAAAATGTAAATACCAAAATTAAGGAGAACAGGAACAAACACCAGCTGACACATAATGCAATCACAATTTTTTTATTTTCTTCTTTTTTACGAAATGTTCCTTGAATTTTATTTAAATACAAAATTAATTAAATTCGCCTGAATTTTTCGAAAAATTTGTGAGAATTTCGATTAAAAAAAATTAGATTGATATAAATATGGATATTTTTTAAATATAGTATTAATGTGTAAACCATGCGTTTATAAATTTTAACTTACCGATTACACTAACATAACAATTCATTATATATTATATTAGATCATTTTTTATAATCAATGTCATTTAAGTTATTCAATGTTATAATGGCCTATACTAACCGTGCTATGTTGATTGATAATAATTATCTTTCACATATTCAGAAACAATATATTTTTATCTTAATTTTAATAAATAGATCAGCATATATATACAATGCAAATGTATTGTGATCTATTTTACAAATATTATTAACAACTTCTTTTCTCAAAATAACTATCACCGTGGTAAGCGTCCCGAAAATGTTGCAGTGAGAAATTAAATTCCTAACAAATTTCATTACATCTTGGTGTATGCACCGCTATACAGAAAGTTTGCAGCGCGTAAAGGATATTACGAGTTTGAACGAAAAGCCACTCTTTTCTCTTTTAAAAGAAGAAAAAGAAAAAAAACTTAATAGAACTAAATAAAAATGAGCAATTCGTCAAAAATGCGGCAATGTCGAATGTTCTGGTTTTATAAATTAAGAAAACTTTGGGATATATTCAAAGAGTTTGAGTATGTTTTGACAACGTCGTAGGTGTTATCGACACGAATATCGACGAGAGAATTTTACCATACTCTAATGAAGCAAATAAACCATAATGAGATTATTGACGTGCTCTTAGCGAAACATAACTGAACCTTTTTGATCTCGCATTTACGTGAGACGTGCATGCTATACATGCGCTGCCTAATTGCTATATATAACGGATGTATTCTATATGTAAATCAGTGCCAAGATCGGGTAAGCAAATATAAATTAACATAGGTATTTATAGACTTCCTACTATAAAAACATACTCTTGTAATTGTGATAATTGCAGTTAATCTCTGTTGGTATAGAGTTAATTCCGATTAAATTCTTACGACTATCTTATTCCGAGAAGCTACAAGGATTTTATCGCATCGCAATCGCTGAATCGCGCGTCACATGGGAGAAATTGAAACTTTTGTGGTTGCTATAATTACGGGTAATTCCGGCGCGGCGGTTTCTTGTAGCAATTTAGATCTAATCGTAAGGTAACGCGTGGAACAGTTCTTACAAATACGCGTATACCCTGAAAAACGTGCGGGAATATAAGCGGATCCACGTCCTGTCCCGAATTCCGACCAAATTAGGCAGTGCAGAGTTACTCTTGGAATTGTGTATAGACCGCAAATCGCTACACGGAAACGTCGTAGAGCGCAAAAAGCCCATGGTGGATGAGACCGTTTTACTCAGCGCGCTTTCTGACCATTAAATGAATGTTTCATGGAATTAGACTTCCTCATTATTAGTGCACGTATACCTATGTAAGGTTTATGTTATAATATACGAAATAACGCTTTTAACCATCTTTTTTTATTTATAGCCAAGGCCTAATTTTCGGTCTAAATTCAAAATTAAAAAATAAAACATCTAATATTATCATATATCTGAGAAATAGAAAATTATTATTTTCTTTTTTCTATTTTTAAATCACGGATTGTCCTCTAGTTCTGAAGTAATAACTAAAAGAATAATTCTTCCACAATGGAGATGCTAGGTTAAATATATTGCCGTAACAGTATTACTACTATAATAGTAAATAAAAACATTTTGTGGACATATATAAACTAATTCTTAAAAATTAATTTTTATTTTCTATCAGAAGTAACATATATTAATATTGTATCTGATAATATGAATAATATAATGTTGAATTACCGACGATTTACATCATCCGTTATTAACTGAAATATGCATCTATATACTTTTACATATCTCTCGTGTACGAGATGATATCAATTTTCGAGCACCCTATATAAGAGAATGCACACCTCGCGAGTTAAACTAGCGTGCGAACGTTGATGGTGCTGCGTAACACAGGTACACGAACCTGATGCCGCACGGCACGAGACATCGAGTACACGTACCCACGGGTGAACGCGCAAGGGCTCTCGAGTGGCTTGGAATTAATTAAACAAAGAGGCATGTTAACGATATAGCGTACATTGACGTTTCGCCAGTGGAAGGCAGAGGCTACAATTCGCACCGGTGCACTACGCTAATGCACGCTCGTCAGCCCGGTGGGATTGCGCTTCCTCATCATCCTTCAATGCGTAATCGACTAATTATTGAGCTTCAAGGAAGGATGTGCATACGCGTGCGGTCGTTGATCTCCAATTATGTATTCGCAGTATGATGATGCGTCCGAGAAGGCTCTTTCTCATTTCTATCGCACGCGTTGAATGCTTTACGTGTCGTAATCATAAAACGAATAAAACCAAACATTTCTTGTTTAATGAAAATAGCGTTGGGAAACAAAGTTCTTCACATGTAAGTGGTTTAATTTTGCTTGATATTACATTTATATGTGAATTAAATGTAAAATAAATTGTTAAATGTATAATAAATACGCGTAGATACATTATTATATATACAATATATTCATTAATTTAATAAATAATAAATGTGAAAATAATTCCTGTGGAGAAAGAATACTTTTTTTAAAAAGTTGAAACAAATTCCTTCTCAAGACAGTTCTTTTGTCAAGATTGGCATGATTTTACAGCGTGATAAACTACTTTGACAGCTAAGAATGCACAATTACATTCTTCGGGCTTAATCTACGAGACCAAACTTGGTGATAATAGGTCTCGTGACCTTTCCAAGCCAGACGGGATCGTCTTCCTGTAATTAGCGAGCCGTATAAAACCCGCGTTTCAATCTACGAGGATTCTTGAAAAAGAAATGCGCGAGAGAGTATACGCCCGATGAGTTTCGCCGATTAGCATCGTCGAGGTCTTCGGCAAATTGCTTTCCTATTCGGCGAATTACGGCCTTTCTCGAGCGTAATGGCGCTACGTGCGCTTAGGCCACTGCGGAAAAATATTACAAAGCTATGGGTTGCGTAATCACGCGGCGCTGCACGTTGCGCTCTGCGTTGCGGAGAAGCGTGCGGTGTGTAATAATGCATACTGGAGCGTTAATGAGTAATGCCGGGCGGTAATGAGTAATAAAGGCGTAGTCTTGTTCGTACCCTCGCATTTCTACGAATCCTTTTACGTCGATAAAGCCCGATAAGCGTCCGGTTACGACTGTAGAAGTGCGCCGGGCAGCCTATCTTAATTTATCCACTCGCTCATCGGGAAGGGAATTCGAAACCGTTGCTTTCGAAATTGTTAAGTGTAGAAAGAATTTGTGCAGAATGCAGCAACCATTTCTGTAATAAGGCCGATAAGCGAGTGCTTATCTTGCGCCGTACCGCGCATGATCGACGTGATTCATATGATTATTCGCGTCAAATACGATTCAATTTTATGGATACATAAAGATTTAAATGTTTATATGATAATGATAATATTGGCATTTTCCACGAGACGTTATGGAAATGAGAAAGGTACCAGAAAATGAAGCGTGTCATCTAATTTTTCTTCAAGGGAAAGCAGATCTGAAATTTCTCAAATCGTGCGTGTATAATCAAGAGAAAGTTCAGCACTTCTGATATATGACTCGTATGTAAATGGTTATTGACATATCACCTTATTGGACATCTTTCACAATAGCGTGTCGGAATATTCGAACGTAAAAATGGCATAACTCAGTCCTGAGTATATCGTGGTGCCTGAAGAAAGAAACGAAGAAGAAAATACACGGCCAGGTAATCATGCATATTTACGAGGACGTCACAATTTTGTCTAAATCGTCAAAAATTTTTGAATGCCGAGGGCGAGATTCTCTTTCTCTATCTCTTTCTTTTTTTCTCTCTCTCTCTCTCTCTCGTCGAAAAACATGCAGACCATCGACTCGCCAAGAAGAGGGCCGTGAGTCATAAAATCTACGAAGAGCCCCTCGGCATCGCCGATATCCTGACATACGGCCCCATAAATTATACAGCCCCGCTGACCTCGCTCGTCGACTTCGCTGCTACTGGAAACGTCCGTGCGAGTGACGTCCGTAGAAGCACAATGCAGACTTGCAAAAGTCTCATATGAACACGAACGAGATTCCTTGACTGTCAAGGCACGGTTTCCCATTCTTTTTGCTTTCTAACGAAAAAGAGTAACACCGAAATTGTTGAATTTCTGATTCTGACATACAAAACAATCAAAAGTTATTTTAAGTTAGAAATCAAAGGCTTACTATTTTAATATTTGATAGATATTTAGCTAATGATAGAACGTTATAGCTAGGATATTATAAAATTTCCAAATTATTAATTTTATTTTATGTGTTATTTTTAATATTAAATGTCTCTATCTCTCTATTAACGTTCGTATTATCTTTCTTTTTCGAGTATATATTTATAAAAAAAATAATTGTTTTTCAACAGACAGCATTTTTTTATTAAAAAAGTAATTGTTAAGATATAAATCTTTCATGTTTCTTAGTGCAAAAATAGTAATATATTTGTTTATCTCCAACGAAATGAAAATGTACCATCGCACTTCTTTTTTTCCTCCGTCCATAATCTGCTTCTTCTTCTTAACGAAATAAGATCTCACTTCGAGTAAACGAATATGTGGTTCTGCATACCGGTGTCCACGAGTGCGATGGAGAAAAAAAAGAAGAAGACCGAGCGTCTCAGTGTGCAGCCTAGTAAAAAGACATTTGAGAAGAAGAAGAAGTCGTAAAATGTAAACGCCGGATATACGCGTGTACCTACGTTACATCGGTTCTAACGACTGATCGTAAAGAAGCTGTCGGCGACGTTGGCGTATTCACCAGAAGTATTGGCATTTAAATATCTCCATCTGTTCCCGCGCAAAACGGCGAGCATGATTCGAGCCGATATTAATAATAATAAGCGACCGGCTCTGAGACGCGCGCGCCGCACGTTTCTTATCGACTACAAGTCGCCACGATGGATGTTCCGTATGTAACACAGACGGCCAGCGTAACGGATCGGTATTATCGAACACGAGGACTGCGATCGGTCCGCGTATGAGGATCGAGCGTAGAAAAACATTAAAATGTTCATCGAAACGCATCGCGCAATACAAACGCGTACGCGGCGCAAGAATTTTATAACGGCCATTCGATAGATGCCGGACAATCATTTTCAATTGTACGCCTTTTTGCGCCCGAACGCGATTTACTGCACATAGCAAACAGCCATTCCGCCGATTGAATGCCATTTTTGTCAAATGGCAATTCTGCTTTCAAGAGAGAAAATGTCTTCGGAGCCAACGTTAATAACAGTTGAACGTTGATCGTTCTGGCATCTAAAGTCGCATTCTTATTTCTATCATTATTTTTTCCAAATGACTAACGAATATTTGTTCATGATAAGATGTTCATGATACTTTAGTTTTCTATACTTCCTTTATTGCAATTTATTTAAATATGCTGTAAATTCTTATAATCAATATATTTATTTATTATTTCTGAAATTTGACATATTTTTCATACAAACAATTTAAAATTATAAGAAATGTAGAATAATTTGATAATATAGAACTCGAAATAAAGCAAAAACTAAAGCTCGTTATTTGTCACTCAGCGTTTTCAAGGTATACGTTCGGATCTGACAAGTATAAAATTATTGCAATCGCTCACCGGTATCACAGTGCGAGGACACTCGGTGCAATGTGCACGTAAATTGCGAGTCGTGAGATTCATACATGATGATCGGTGATAAACCAGCGATCTTGGAACAATCGCGTCCCACAACTCTCTGATGTCATGCCGATTGATTAAAATATGAAGGCTATGCGCGCGTTACCAATGATCATCAAATGATTAAAACATAAGCTGCATCTCAAATTATTTGTTCGCCTTTTTTAGCAATTTTGTAATCCATTAATTTTGTTGCAACAAAAAGTAGAGAAACTATGATTTTAAACGATAGATTATGAAACGATATAAATTTTTTTAATTGATATAAAGATATATATATATTTCATTAAAAATTTAAATCTAAATCTATTTTTAATTCTATTTAATGATATGATATATAGAATCAAAAAATCATTTTGCAATTAGTGCTATCCATTATAGATGCAATTATTTCCACTGCACATACAATAATAAATGGATATCTGTCATACATTATGAAGTTATGTTTAGCACGGCCAAGTTGAAAATGAAGGTAATGGATGCATACGGTAAGAAGATTATATAAAGCCCTCGATTATACCCGTAGGCGTTCAATGAAGCGATTCGTTTCTGCTCTACCACCCCTGAAAAATCAGTAGACAATTAATCATCGAGCGAGTGATCATGAACGGCGTTGACTAATTTGTCAACCGCCGAGTGTTAATTATCGCTTCTTATGCGTGATGATTATAACAGAGGCGCTAATTGCATGCTTTATATGTCAATGAGCCACGCCTTATGATCATTACATAACTGTTTCATAATCAGTATTAAAAGCACTAACACGTTCACTATCGTATTTATTCGTTGTTCATTTACAATGCTAATATGATTTATAAACGATAATCTAAATACAAAACAGACGATAATCTTAATACAAAACAGATTTATTTGACAGATATTTTTCTTACGGAATACTTATCAAGTGTTTGTTGAGAACACTTTGACATAAATTGTCTTGCAAAGAAATTGCTCTGTACGCTTTAAAATTTTGTTTCAAAATTATAAAAATAATTACATATGTATTATTTTGAGTTTGCAAAAGAATAGAAATAATTAATAAATAATAATGTAAATTATTTGAAAATTCTACGTAGCTTATTCTGTGTAAAATAAAAATTATATAATTCCGTAAAAAATTCGGTAATGAAACTACTGATGAGCAGCAGTAAACTTACGGAGGCTACGCGCGCCTTTCCTATTAAGCCTCTTGAGTTTTAATTATTGTTGGCGATGTACAATCCCCAATTTGAGTTCTGTATAATTTCAGGAAACGATCGCGCGTTTCACACGACACTTGAACAGAAAGGTCGGGTGTGTGCGAAGGCGCGCTGCGCGCTACCCAAGAACTATTTAATGGTCCCGCCGTGTTGCAATACGATATCGCGAAGTAGCACTGCGAAATGTTACGATAAAATCTGATTTGCATTACAATGGCCGCATCTGTCTCTCGGACGATGTTGCATGCTCTATCTTGGCTCGTTGACGTTCGATGATGCCTGTACCTATATGTATATGCATACATACACTTATATGTATAGGTACGTACATATGTATACATATACATAAGTTTTATATGTATATGTATATATTCACGCGTATGTATAAGTATATATTCATCACCATCCTGGCGTGTAAACACGCGTGTGACTGCGTGTAGGTCGCTCCGGGGTCTTGAAAATAATGAAAAAGCCGATTAAGTCGCTAAGTGCAGGCCGCCGGCACCAGAAACGTGTAGGATTATACCGACGGGCTTATGTGCGCTGCAAAATCAGCGATCTTTCAGCACAATTTCAGCGTGTCGTAACGCTCGTTGACGTCAGGCTGAGCTGTCCACGTCCACGCTCGCGGTATAGGATATTACCTACGAGCGCGCGCGAAAAGTCGCGGGGAGACTCTTTTTCACGCGCCACTGTGACTGGCGTGCAACGGCCACAATAATAATGATGGTAGTGTGAGACCGATGCATATACGCGCGCGGCGCTACATCAACTTGGCAGACCGTGAGGCAGACTTAATTGCGATACTTGTGCGGTCGTCAAAGGCCACGCTGCACGGTCGTCGATAGATCTGCTTGACCGTTATTGGATAGTAAAGGATTAATATTCACGGTAACGGTAACCACCGGGCTCACCGGGCTGTCATAATTAAGATTTCGTAAAAAATATTTTTTATCTGACTAACCACATTTTATTTAGCTACTTGAGTGACGAAATAGAATTTTATTGATTCTTAGGATTAATTAAAACGATAGTTGACTCGCTAATTTTGATTTAATTAAATCGAAACACGTTAAAAGAGTATTCGAGAAAGTATTCCTTCCATAGATCTTAATAACTGATTAAAAATTAATATGAGATAAATATTGCAAATTAATGATTCAAAATGTTAATTAAATTATATTCAAAATTTGTTAATACGTTGTATGTTTTAGAATTTGTAATTTACTTCGTGTAAATTCCTTGACGTTCATAATTATTTCCTCTGCTTATATTTGATTAAATATTATTTCCGTGTACTTGTGCTAAATTGAACAAAAAAATGTTTGTTCTTGCGTACATGAACACTTCTAATTACATAAAATTTGATTTAGTATCGAGTTTCACCAAATCCCACAATCGGCATGCATGCATCGACACAACTATGGAATTGCTAAATCATCGAAAGCGAAGAGATCGTGGGGCGTGAGACGATAAATGATATATCATTATGCGGATACATTGAATGTTTCACTTAACTAAAAAGTTTGAGCGTTTAGTCTACGTCGCTATATAGTACCGCGATTTATTGAAAATTGATATCGCGAATTGATATCAGGATAATATAAATCATTTCATTATTGCCTCATTTTATCGCATCAAAAGAAAAAAAACAATTAAAATTTCTTTTAGTTTCTTTCACTTTTAGGCGTGCTCTCTTGTATAATAACATAGCGTGAAATTAAGATAAATATATTGATACATATTGGCAAATATAGCATTCAACCCATCGAAAGTTCCTTCTTATACAAAATTTAATAAGCAAAAAGAGATTTCTATAGGTATTTTTATAAAAATCATTTATTTTAAAGTGTCGCGAAAAAGAAATTTTATACATATTGTTGTATGTTGCGTATTTGAAGAGATCATAATCTGTGATACAAACTGGTGCCATGATCAACATACAGAAAGTCGAGTTTTCCATATTTACGGTATGTGAAGAAATAAGGCGTGTTCACACGAAGATCAGTATCACAGACCGACTGCAGCGTGTCGTTAAAACAAATCGAAATTTGATATACGACTTTGCTACAATCTTTAGTTATGTGAAATATTCGACACACCCGTGTAATGGTCTCATTCATCGTCTCCAGGAATAGCACTTACGTCTCGGATATCACTTTATAGCATCTAGACACATTTTGCGCAGCTTGATATCTTGATGTCAAAACTGAAATCTATCGATTCAGTTTTACAAGCTTCGTTTTACGTCTATGAGTACATTGAATTTTATTCTTATGGATTTATGGAGCTTTTATAACTTCATTTTTATCTTTACATATATTTCTATCGACGCGACGCTTTGTTGCCATTTCTATGCACAATATTCACACCTATAACTTTTCAAATTTTGTGTTTACCTTTTAAATTTACAGCAATGTATCAGCTTTCTACAAACATCAATTGTTTCTTCTAACTCTTATACGATTATTATTTCCTTCTATTATTACTCTTTTCAATCTCTCGCATTGTTCAAAAAGTATTTGTTTTTAATTTTCTTAACCATTATCATAATGTGTTTTCTCGGCACTTTTGAATAAAGCACCATCAATGTCCTGCAAATAACTTGGTTACAAATGTACCTAAGTGCAACGTTGCTATTCTTTAATATTAAAAGTATTTTAGTCATCGTCGCTTTCCCATGATTTCTTTCAAAGATTTATCAAATCTCCGTCTCGAGAGGGAAGGTATGTCGATGCCGACATGCCCGTGGCTTCTTGATTTTCTCGCCAAGCCGACGGTAATAAGGAGCCCTCTCCTCTCACACTGTGGAAGAAGCGGGGTCGACGGTGGTTTATGGGGGTCGCGTTCCCACTTGTGCAATCGCTTCATGGTAAAGTGTTACACGAATGCATACAAGGGATTTTCTCTCTTCCTTTTCCCGGCCGCCCTCTTTCGTCTCGCTCTCCTTCTCGCGCCGCCTCTCTTTCTTCGCGCCTCTCTATCTTCTCTGCTCCCCCCATTTTTTTCCTCGGCACCCGTCTTCCTCGCTGTTTCTTCCTTGCTCGCGCGAGTATCGCAGAATGCATCGGCACTTCCGAGCATCCCCTCGTTATCGTTGTTGCAAATCCACTCACCGCAGCTGGGATCTGTAAGCTACCGTTCGCGTCTTATCGCTCGCTTAAAGCCCAATGAACACTTTGGACACTGACAGTATCCGTACGAAATTTCTGAGAATCGCCGATAAACATCAATGTACAAACACCGCATCTCGATACATAAAAATTAGGATCAGGAAAAATAAAGGTTATCTCATGATGCTCCTGTCGTTTGACAGGATCTAATGGAACGAAGACGATACATAATATTGCGAAATTTTTGGAATCATTAATTATCGTCGCTGTTTTATTGTTATACAATGAAAAATAAAATGTAACTAACATTTTTATGTAAGAAGGATTGGATCTTTCCCATCAAGTTCCGTTAATTTACTACAATCAATAAAACATAAATTCTTAGAGAACGTATGCGCCTAATAATAAGATAATTTACAGTAATATGATAAAAAAAATTGATTAAAGCGAAGACTTGAATTTAGCGCATGCATTACGTTTTCTCGTTATTAATCAAATCTCCCTTTTTCTGACCATACGATGTTTCAAAAAATGTTTCTTTTCTCAGAATTACTTATTTTATCTTACTATCTAATTTCATTCTACAAAAGAAAAATTATATTTACAAAAAAATATTAATATATTTCTTAATAGACACATCTAACAAAATTACACTAATTTTTTTAATGACGGAGTTTAATTATATATTTAGAAAAATATGGATGGAAATTTCACGAATGAAGCCTCTTCCGATATGGCAACCAATACAATATGCATTATTAACTCAAATAATATACTTTTTCTTTCTTTCTGTTCACATTGTAGTTAAAAGTATTGTATAATAATTAATACAGTTTTTATCAACATTAAATAACCATTGTTAAGTTTAGTATTTGTAGACTCGATACGCGTACGATTTCCAGGATAACGTCTCGTATAACATTGTTATGCTGCGCAGCACTACATTGTCGATGCGCGTTCATGTATCGCATTACTGCATGTGCGCTCCGATATAATTTTTATCGTTCATCAGCAGCATTTTATCCGCTTAAAAAGAACATATTCTTTCCAAACGCGTAATACGTATTTCAGGTTTCTCGGCGCTAAGTCTGCCATACTAGGAGCATGTGAGCTCACGCAAAGAGTAACAATGTGCATATGTCATGCAGTACTTCTTACAGGAGAAGCTTTTCTTTGCCTGCAATTGTTATTTTAACGAAGTGGAATCATCATTAGTTCGTTCTACGTCATATGTTTAATTTGATAAATGTTAATTGCTTTTATGGAGTATATGACATAAAAATATACAATAACTAGAATTTTTAAATTACTACAATCCTGTGTCAGTGTCTCTTGTAGTATTCAAATGTATCGAGTAAATAAAATCTATAAAGTACATAATATAAATATAAATATATGGAATATAATTAACTATACTAGTAAGAATGATGCAAAGTAATATTTTAATTGTACTGCAAACTACAAATTACAATTTATATAATATAAAAATATTTAATAAAATTTGCACATTATATATATATATATATATATATATATATATATATATA
>NW_020224561.1:146038-209508 GCF_003070985.1 Temnothorax curvispinosus
TTATTATTATTATTATTAAATACAAGGAGTAAGAGACTACATTTAAATATTCCAGTTTATATGTTAATGTATAGTATAGCATATGTATAGTTCTAATGAATAGTATGTTAATGTATAGTATAGTATATGTATGTATAGTTCTAATGAAGTAACATCATATAACCCAATCTGAATTTACAAATGAGATACACGTTTATCACCATACCGTAGTTTTTTTTAGCTTGTATACGGATCATTATCTGTTTGAGAAATTCTACGTAATTATCATTTATTTGAGCTGATTACTCGTCGCTCTATCGAGTCAGCTTAAGTACCAATGATCCTAACTCCTTCACCATCGATGCTGTTTATTTAGTAATTTATCTGTCGTATACATGTGATCGATTATTGGCACGTAAAAAATTGACGCTTTCGCGACTCCGATTGCTACTTGCTACCGTGGACATGTTCGCCATACACGACATTGTATAGTATAAAACTCATTCGCGAGTTTGTAAATCAACGTCGTTAATTTTACTGATGGCAATCCGTGTTCTTGCCACCTATCAGCGTTCGTGTGCACTAATAAACGAAGGTGCGTAATACACCGTACACTGATTACATTGCGAGTGCATTTATTCTGTACACGCCGAATGGAGAACTTAACGATATTACGAGTTATTAATGGCACGACAGTGATCGATTAACCGCCCGAGAAAAAGTCTGTTCCTCCCCATTACAAATATAAGTATAATTATATCCTACGGACTCTCTCGGCGACATTGAGTGTGCTTTAAAAGTTGCCGCACCTAATTGGATGTATATGTATAAGGTAGGCCGAGAAATGTAGCAGGAAAATTAAAGTAATTTCTTGAAAAAAAAATATTAAGCACGCGAAAACGATATTATATAAAGTGGAGTAATACGAATTTTTTGAATTTATTTTAATGTGCACAATATAATAATATATGTTGCAAAGAAGATGCACATTATTCATTTAAAGAACTCGGAAATTCAAAAATATATAATGTTTCCATTCAAATAAAGTGAATAGAAACACGTTTTATCTTTTAAAGATACTTAGAGATATTTGAAAATGTTTTATTCTCTGTATTATAAAACACACCCAGTATTAATATAATATATAAAATATTTTAAGGATACTTTATATATACCTGTTTCTTAAAACCATCAATCATCTTTCATCAAAAATAAGAATACATAAACAGATTTTAAAGAAATGGATGATTTTATTATTCTTTAAAATGACAGCAAAAATTTTAATGGACTATTAAGATAATGTGTAGTCTGTGTGTATAAATAAAATTCATACCATCACTCAGATGATTTATTATTACTTTGATGTTTCACATTACGTTCATTGAAACTTATATTTGTTGAAACTTATAGTTGATTGTATGAAATAATTTGTTATTATTAAATCGTCTATGAAACTATACAAGATATTGAAACAGATACAATATTTTCTGTACTTCAAGTACAATGTAAAAACCGTATCTTTTAGCGGTGAACGTCGTTCAGTGAGTTTTCCCGATGTCGTGAATCCGCACAAACCGCGAAAGTATTATGCGCTCGCATTCTAAAATTTCACGAAACGAAAAAAGGGAAGAGAGAGAGAGAGAGAGAGAGAGAGAGAGAGAGAGAACGAAGGAAAGAAAAAGAGAGAAGAAGGTGGTGGGCGGCGAAGGGTAGAGCTCAGCGACTTTATCGCTTATTAATCGTGCGACTGTGATCGATTATCTTGAGTGAGAATGGCCATTTCCACGTGGAGGGTAGCAATTATGCCCGGTTCTCGGGCTATTATTACACCGGAGAGGGCCTCCGCCGAAGGAGCGGTCCGTGGCCCGCGTAATCGCGGCGCGTTGTTAAAGGCGAGCCCGAACGGATCGCACCGTCCGTGCACTAGGCCGAGATTGATTTATAAAGTATTAATTGCTGGTACGTGGGCGGGGAGGAAAGGGTCGAAATAGCATTGGGCATCGCGCGCTCTCTCCATCCTCCGTGTAATTGAAAATGAGGAGGAGCTTTTACCGACGATAACCGCAGAAGGCCCGGGCTCCCGCCGCGCCGCGCGCCGCCAGGCGAACAGCAAACGCGCTCATTTGGAATTATTAACGACATACAGCTCGTCAAACGACCCAAGGTTAAAAGCTTGGACGAATCTTAATGTGGACTATGATTATGTTCCGAAATAGTAATATCGTGATAACAATAAAGCGTATTTTGTACCGTGTTACACGTTTTACTTTCTGCAATAACACTATAGCTAAAATAATATTAATTATTTATCTATTTAGCAATTTTTATATATACATTCGGTTTCCTGAAAACTATTCGCTTTACTAAATAGCTTTGATATTGGAAAAGGTTACTATATATATTCAAAATAGAAAAGTATGTAAATTTTGTATAGATATGTAGATGAGTATGGGTATATCATCCATAACAACGAGGGAATTCTAAAGTCAAGAAATACATAGAATAACTTAAAAAATTTTTTCAACTTTCAATATTGTCTGAAGTTAAATTATTTATGTACATGTTTATGTATACATGTATTTTCTATAGATATTTTATATTTTTATCATAAACACATTTGTAGGATAATTTATCTTTTGCTTATTAAGTCAAATTATCTTATCAAATTATCTTGTTGTTCCGAAGAACGGAACAACAAAAACATAAAATTAATATTTACAAATACCAAATTGATGATGCTCAAATTCTGATATTTAAACGAAAAACAAGCAGGCGATGTATCTCCGATATGCGCTGTTTATCGCATTATTTGGAACATAAATCTTCCCTACGTAATAACATTAAATATGCATCGTTATGGAGGAAGCTGAAGGAAACAATTAATGAACAATTACGGTGCAATTTATGATTATGGCGTTCGGCGATATCCATCATGAGCTAATGCTGCCTATAAATAGTTAGCCAATAAATTCAAAGTATGAAGGAATCCGTTGATTACAAGACTGTCTTCCGTTATGTCGCATATTATAATATATAATTAGAGATACGGTCATAAATTATAATGCAGACGATATTATTTGACTTGTGCTTTCTATTATAGATACAATTTTTATTGATAGAAGGGGACTTGCCTATATCGTAATTGCAAATTACAAGAATTTACTATTTATATTTAAACACGGAAAAAAGGATTTGCTACTATACGGACAACTAACATTTTTTGCTACGAGAGCTAATTAATTTTGCAATAATAGCAAAATTAATTAGCTCTTGCAACAAAAAATGTTAGTTGTCCCATATTTAACAAATAGATTTGCTGTTGCAGCAAAACCTTTTTTTCCGTGAACGATATTACTATTGCGGAAGTTATATGTATAAAACGGAAGAAATGCAAGTGACAAGTACAGAGCATACTCTCCAACTTTTGTTTGTTCACTTATCTTAGATTTCCTTTTTACTACTATATATAAGGTGACGCAAAATAGGTCATTAAAAACTGCAATTATTATGTGCAGAAAATAACTATAGTAAAAGGTACGTGTTTGATTTGCTGACATGTCCTAATTACAATGTTAGTTAACTCGATCCTTAGAATCAACAATTTATGCTCTGATTCTAATACTCGTAAATACGTGTACGTCATCTAGTAATTATGAGATAATTATAAAAATCACAAATTTGTATATGCCATAAATAGGTTCAATATTTTTTACGGAAGAGGCTATTTATATAATACTCTCATTAATTTTTCCGTTGGGTGAAAACTTGTTGGATAAGTATATCTTTCATAATCAAGGTTGAAATGTTATATTCGTGTTATAGTAAAATAAATCTGATTTCGTATTCTTTTGAAAATCGACATATTTAGATATATCATCATACGGTCATGCATAATAGTAATTACATCGGAACCCAATCTTTTTTATCATAGAATTGATCAAAATTTTCTAGGAAGTTGTTTGAAATTATTCCTTGCCTTTAATTTGAATAATCTCTCGCAGCTCCGCGACTCGTCCGACTCGTTACGAGAACAAGCGCACAGATTATCCGGGTATTAACCGCGTTCCTGAAGATCAGAAGATGGATGTCGTCGGGTGATCCTTTATAGGTTCAAGTTTCGCCGAGAAAAGTTCTTCTACGTTTTCTTTTTTTTTCTACTTTACTCGACGCGCACGACGAAGCTGGATTAGCAAGCCGCGTAATAAAAAGTTTCGCGTGCATTAAATACGCGTCTCCTTTTATTCGTTATCGCTACTGCGTTGCATAACGCGATTACGCGACATCGATGGATCGATGTGCGCTGATGAATTTGCGTGCGAATAAGGCAAGGGGAAAGGGACTGCCGATGCCCTACAGCTGCGCTCGAATTTTGATGAGTAACGATTCTATCAAGCATCGTCAAGGAACGTTCGAGGTGTTAATAAGAAACTTCGGTGAACAAAAGAAGTTAATTAACACCTTTAGCAGCTGCGTGAACAACCTATCGCACATAAATTGAAAAGTCTTGCAAAGAAAGTCATCAACGAGAGTATAGAACACTTAAAGGGTCACTTTCAGTTTCTTCGCATTACAAGAATTATTTTAAAACTGATTGCTTACTTTCTTTGAGACTGTTCAGAAAAGCATTCAGTTTATTGCAACAAAATTGTTTACTCTGTCCAAACTTTAATTCATAATCTTTTATATAATAAAGTTAAATATGTTATAAAAAAAAGTGGATTACTTTTTTGATAAATTATTAATAAAATAGCAGAAACTTAACTGATTTGCTATTTTTATCGTAAAAAAATCGTATTTTAATAATTCGCCTTCTATCGACAGAAACAAAGCTATTACTCATTGAAATAACAATGAAAGTGAAGCGGTTTGTGACGCAATATCCAAACGTAACGATGATTGCACAATTTTCATTTACACACATAGTATTGGCGAGATCGCTAATTACTCATTAGCAATTACATGAAATGCATCGAGAAAGATCGTAATTCCCGCGCCACCGATGAGAAACTCCGATTTGTGTTAGTGAGGCAATAGCCGGTTTACAATTTACTATTCTGCATATATCACACGTGCGATTGCCTGCAATGTCCACCGTAATGAAGCACATATAAAACGACGAATAGAATACATTTGAGTACTCCGACATCGATCAATAGGACACAGCTCCGTTCTACGCGGAGAATGATCCATTTCACAATACTCTTATCGATCATTCTTAATCCGCTCTACTTCTCCGACCTGGACGGATATCAAACATCAAAGATTCAAATGGAAATGATTGCAACAATTGCTCAAAATAAAACCGATATTTCCATACCAATACAATCAGTCGCACAAGTGAGATTCCAACAAATATTAATCATAATGAAAATAATAGTCCATAAAATTATCAAAAAAAATCTATTGTTGAAAAATGTCAATTTTTAATTTTGTTCTGAGATCGATTTAACGTTTAACGACTGAAGATTAAATAATGACAATTTATTTCTTTTTAAAATTTTAATTATTAAAAAAGGAAAGATATAATATATGTAACGAACTACCAATATAGTTTAAAATACTCTAATCCATAAATATATATAATATTAAAACTGTAAACAGATATTATATCTATTTGTGCATTAGTATATAATTTTTATAATCTTTAAGATGCAGTAAAATGTGTATACACATTGCTCTCGAATTTATATATCTCCTAAATAATTAAATTGAAATTTATCGCTGGTTTCTCTCTCTCTCTCTCTCTCTCTATCCTACACTCTAATATCCGCGAGTATTAACCGTTATATCCATCTTTCGTTTAGAATGAACTATTAGAGCCGAGATCCGTAAGGCTATTTCGACTCGGTTAATAATCCGCGAAGCGCTTTTGGAATTCAGGTATAACAAACGATACCGACGCTATTCGCGTCGAACTCACGAGTACAAATAAAGGTGACTGAATTATAGATGGTCGACGGTATTAGCCGTTCGACCCGCGTATAGCCCTCCGAATGCTCGTGCGGTAAATTGAAACGTTATACCGCTCGGAGGCGCGACTTTAATCCGCGCCAGCTCGTCGCTGATTAATGCCATCAAATCGAATCATCCGGCTGTAGCTGCATCTTGAGGCTACACGCCAAGGCTCTCTTCCTGCAGTTCTTCACGAGAGATGATTGCCTCTCCTCGCACACGGTATCAGCGCTCTTCTTTCATCTTCGTCCCGCGAGCCCGTGGGAGCGGCATTACCCGACCGCTTCTTAGTTTGTGTGCATGCACGCAACTCGCATATAACATCCTGAACTGAAAATCTATGAATATCTGGCGTAAAGGGGTCGGCGAATATCGCCGATGTTTTCACATTTCATTTTGGCACGGCTAATAAATGTCAGCGGTGTTTCTGACATTTCTGTTAATTGAAAGAGATTGATTGACATATTATTTATGATTAATTATTCGCGAAAAAAAATACATGAAATGAAGTGAATAACGGAATAATTTATACTTCTAAATTGATAATAGAAAGCATGCAGTGGTTCTTTTCAAGAGTGTATGATTTCAGAAGGAGATATTTTTTGGGTTAAGAGTCCTTATAGACACCGAATGTACATTGCCCATTATCGTGGACACTTGTACTCGCAAATACGGCTCGTAAATAGGTGCCAATATTCGCGCAATAGTGAGATTGCACAAATATATTTTGCAACTTGCGCCACCGTAGCGCCGTCTGCTTTTGAGCCTTGGAGCGCGCGGACGTTATATTAAAGAGAAACGAACGAAACGAGTTTATGGTACGGAGAAGTAGTAGGAGTCGTGCGAAGGAGTATACGCTGACCGATAGATTGCGATATACAAATATTATGCCAAGCGCAATGGAAGAAAATAGCTTTCGTTTGAAAATGACTGCCTTAGACTGGACCAGAGTCAAATAATCGTGACAATTGCATGAGAGACGATGATTACTTAACCGAAGCCCACGTGGAAACGTGCCGAGGATATCGCGACACCCACGTCGAGCGAAAATAGATTTACCTAACGACGTTCGAGAGTGTGCGGAGCCTCGAGTGAATTTGACTAATATCCAACGGAAAAGATAGGGAGAGAGAGACTAGGAAGAATCGTTAACTCGTGAGAGCTGCGTAAACATTTACGCGGATGAGTAAGTTTTAAGACTGTTGGAAAATAAGTGCAGTATCGTGTACCTTCGTAATATCTCGAAAGATAATGCGCGCGGCCTATCGTAATTTCGTACCCGGAAAACGTTGTTTCACCGTTATTTTCATAAGAATAAATTAATAATTTTTTTTTACGCAACAAATAGAACCGTTTGTATACGATCCTGCGCTTGCAATTAATTTCCGTGGAATAGAAAAATATGCGGAATTAAATAATGTTTAAAAACGATATATCGAAGTTTCGCGGTAGTTATGCTAAATTGCACGATTGAATTCGATATAACTTTGATAAATTCAATTTTCCGTACTACAAACATGGAAAAATGTATCTTACGTCAATCGTCACGTTTCCATCGCGGTGGATAAATATAGTGATCATTTTTGTGTGCTTATATATCATCGAAAACTCGGAACTCATTGAAATTATATTGGTTTTAATCTTCGCTATAAAATGTGTGGCATAAGTGTGGAAAAAATATTCGTGACTAGTTGTATTATCAAGATGTTATTTTAAAAAATTACAGAATTTTTTATATTGGATTTTCTATTCATTCATTTCTTGACAACAAAAGATTAGTTCGTTCTTTTCATCTGTCGCCACTTGTTCACGGTATTGTTAATAAATCTCGCAATTTTTTGAGAAATATGGAAAACATTCGGCTGTAAATACAGATCACACACACATACGGTATCATTATTTGCAAAATGACAACGAACATTTGTACAACACAAAATAACATGATCGCAACTAATATCTCGCCGTGCCGTGACCAGCGGAGCAGACAAACGAAAGGAGACAGGAATGACGGAGACGGGACTATAGAAGGAGAGGGAAAATCCGCGACGTGGAAACGTCGATACAGATTTCCGTGGAACTTGATCCCGGTATCCCGGCATTTATTCCACTTGTCTCTCGAATCAGTCACGACGATCTTCACGATCTTTCGTAGGTGCATAAATCACGCAGAGAATACCCGCGGCTGTTCCGTCTTGCGGCGACCTTTCGATCGAGCACGGGTCTCGTTTGCGGAATTTATTGTCTTACATCACACGAAAGCGAGCGTGTAATATATATATGTGTGTGTGCGCCGGTCTGCCTGTTACGCCGAGGAGTACCGGCTGTTTTTTTTTCATTGTGTCGTCATCGATGTGATCCGACGCCGTCACGAAATCGTCGATGTCGTTAAATTGATGTTCTATTAAAATTCCGATATCCGCGAGAGCGCGGACGCGCCGCGCCGAGCCGCGCCAAGCCGCGCCGAGCCGCGCGCTGTCTTGGCCGTAGAGCCACGGCGTAAAGGCGCGAGGTTAAACGATGGACAGGGCGATAAGGCTAATGAGCTGTAACGATCCTTTCCCCGCTTTATCCTCCCCCACCGGCGGCGCAGTTAACCTTTTATCCGTGCGCGATTTTCAAAGACCTTGTTAAACGCCGACTTTCTCCGCGAGTGCCTTGCCTAATTTCTTAGTGCCCGAGGATTGGACGAGCGTCCAATCGCGTTTATGGGCGAACATACGGATAATTGTTGCGCATAACCCGGGGTTCTCCTATAATTGGTTGCCCTTTATCGTCCGCCTTAATAGCGGTTTGTTGAGAATTAGATAAAAGTCCCGTCCCGTGTACGCGCGCGGCGATAAATACCTATATGCGTTCTGCTGTGTAATTTACATTTGCAGAATATACCTACGATATAACTAATTGGATAATGTTTAGCACGGCGACGTAGATTATTATTAAGTCCTTGTAATCTGTTATTTCTGTGTCAACGGAATTGCTCGCACGTCTGAGAGCCACGTATCTAAATGACCTCGTATATTATACATTAAAGGATTAAAAGAAAAGTTTATCCCGCATTTCCAAGGCTATCATAAAGCTCAGATAACGATTTAATGGATACGGAGGCAGAATGTGATAATTAATGAACATTACATTAGCATATTAATCCTTTACACGACTGTTCGCGTATAATTTGAAAGAAGGAATTTCGCGGGGTGACGTCTCGCGAGACGGGGAGAATGGGAAAATGGGTGGAAATAATCACGTTCTTCCTGTGTTTCACTTTGCATCCCCCTCGCTCGATGCCGGTAAGACGAAACTTCAACGGCAGCGTATTCGCACGCAACTCGCCTATTTATCCCACTCGCAATCGACATACGCGCGCCCAGAATGCTCTCACATAATGTGATTATGCTAATGGCCAATACGGCCGAAGGAAGGCGATATTGGGATATCCCGTGTCACACTGCGATCGACAATAATTATCGAAAATGACCCATCAATCTCACTCAGTCTTCGAAAGCCCGTATATCATTATCAGAGACGGATTTTAGGTCGGACTTTTTAGAACCCGTCCCATTCTTATGTCATGACATGCACCAATTATTGTACGTAATTATTTTAATACAATATAAAATTAAAAAATACTAATTGTATTTTTTTCCTACATACCAAAAAAAATTAATATATCTTTATAATATTATTGTCTATACATGTGTGTGTATGTGTGCGTGAAAGACCAAATCACCAGAGAGAATAAAATAATCAAAGTTAACATTACAGTACTTATAGACTTTTCCTATAGAAAATTAACTTATACCGCTAGCTGTTTCAACGATTTATAATTTATATGAATCTTACTCGATTTTATTTCGTTGATCAAAAATTCTTATCCTGATTTTAAATTCGCTTTTGATTGCTGTTGGTTTTAATTTCTTCCGAGTTAAAATAAAAGGCAGTTTTGTTCGTGTACTAAATGTAACCGGTGCGAAATAATCTACGTACATGCCTAAATGGTAGAATTGTAAAATTTATCTGGCAGAACGGAAATCAGATAAGACCGCCGCATCGCTCGAGAGGCGGTATTCGAGGTATTCCCCTAGAAAATCATAACAGCGAATCGTGGTAATTACTTTACGTCGCCGGTAACCACGGGGCTGTTGCGTTTCCGTAAACTACAATTACCGCTAACTCAACAATGGATACAGCAAAGATTTAGCCGAACCGCTGTTTTTGTTGCGCAGCGGACCGACAGCTCGGCAATTACTACGCGCTTGGGTATACTTTTGAAAACAGCCATCTGCTTAGTGAAAGTAAACGTGCAATCCTACCAATTTCTTCGTGTCACTTTTGCATCGCGGACGTCCGGCAGGCCGTAATTTGTGCAACATGTATGTACACATATAAGTGACGCGGGAGAAACATATGAAGATAGGATGTCCAGGCGGACAATAGTTGCCGTTTAAATATCGCAGCGTATAGTCCACCGGAGTAGGGCTACTTATTATTTGGTAACAACTTGTTGTTAACGTCTCGCGCCGTGCGTAACGCACCGATGCAGTCGCGAGTGGAAAACGAGGCGTGGAGTTTCAATATTTGCGTAAGTATATTTTACAATATATACAGGCGGGGGGAGGCCGCCTCACGCGCGTTTACTCGAACGTAACTCGAAGGCGCGTACCTTTTTCTCGCCCTGTTATGCGCCGCACGCTCGAAATCACTTCACATCTTTTAACGTACCGCGAGCGAATTTATGCGCGCATCCACTTTGGCGCCTACGTGCATACTGCGGACGAGTATATGGCGGACAGAAATACGAATACGTATTCGAGAAATCTCAGGCAGTTTCCACTGCAACCCGGGCAGGCACGGGTATTACTCTGCTGCAAAATTTAAATGATACTTGAATAGGGTGGATAAAATCGGTGGGGCATTAATAATTCGTGAATGATACTTGAATGATAACGATTGATAGGATAACTTCATATATATTTTAATTATGCATCAACAACACTCTAGTAAAATGTTCTTGTCCTAATTACATTGATAACGTAATAAAGATGTATATTAATATTTTGAAATCGTTGTACATTTAATCTCTGCTTGCTTTTATTTACTTTCAAGAGAAAGAATAATAACAATAATTAACTTTATATTAATGAAATAAAGCTTAACGCGTGACAGGATATTTTGAAATTACCTTTATGCTTGTCTTCGATAAAACGTAATGTATATATCTTTATATGTCAAACTTCGAGAATGAACGTAATACGCAAGATTCAATAAATAGTGCCATATTTTCCACCGCAATTAAAGCAGCAAGCGTGTTTTAAGGTAAGATATACCTCGCTGACGACGCGAATGATAACTAAGGACAAAATGAGCATGAAGACAATTCCGCCGAAAGCCCAAGAGTCCGCGGATGTCCCTTTTTACGCCTATCGGTGAAGTTTCTCCTCGAATCGGCGGTCTTATCACGGGAAGGGATACGTAAAGTGTGCGATTTAGCGAGTGATATCACGAAACCTGCGTAAGGCAACTTTTACAAACGTGATATAAGTGGTGAGGATTAAAGCTGCAATCCGACTACGCGCGTG
The DNA here is from genome assembly GCF_003070985.1 of Temnothorax curvispinosus. Taxonomy (NCBI): domain Eukaryota; kingdom Metazoa; phylum Arthropoda; class Insecta; order Hymenoptera; family Formicidae; genus Temnothorax; species Temnothorax curvispinosus. The sequence continues at coordinate 157,546 of NW_020224561.1, forward strand.
CGTATCGCGACTATTCCCACTAATATAGTTTCATTAATATTATTAATACTTTTTGCTATTACCGTGACTAATTAAATACGTCTTTTGGAGCAAACAATCTCTTTCGAGAAATAATTATAAACACAAAGTATCTTCTTATCAGGCTGTATATTCGCTAATAAGTATCATGCGGAACCAATGTACCGCGCGTTTGGATTAATAAAGGCAATCGAACTGAGGCTGAGAGAGGCGGAGATTATAACGATCGACAAGTCTCAGAATTAAGCATCGGCGTTAATTGCGTTCAATGTTTTTTACTTCTGATACTACCTGGTATCATAAACCTGATATCCGCCTGATATGAAATTGTTTTTCATATTGCATTTACATAATTACCATAAATACACGTCTTATTCTGAGTTATCTACGGTAAACCTCTTCTTATCTTCATATATATATGCATGTATATATACATCAAGCTATAGTTAGATATTTTTGGATTAAGCAGCACGTATAAACTCGAAAATATCTTTGCATGAAATTAATTACAATTTGTAATAGTAATAATTATTGAAGTCTTAATTCAGTCTTACTTCTCATACTGATAAACGTAATTATTGAAATCCATAAACTAGATTTTCAGTTCTTCCTCGTAAACTGAATATTTTTTTTCTCTCAGAATTACAAACGTGAAAGAAGCCTTTTAAATAATCTTAAAACTTGTTCCGTAAATATCTTTTCGAGCTTATCAGCGTTAATTAGTTCTGTTATTAATACTACTTAATCCATTAAATCATTTTTCGTCGTCTGTCTCGCATCGTCGTATCAAACACGTCGCAAATTATGTCGAAACCTTTTTAATTTTTCGCGAGAAAAATGTTGGAGGTGTTTGAACTACATCGTCCATCACTTTTATCGGAATGTGGAATATTTTCCGTAGAAGCCCAAGATGGGAAACCTGTCGTGCGCTTTTCTATGCACGAAGATGAGAGCGGAGGGATCGTAAATCGCGATGGCTGCTTCTAGGTGAATGGGGTATATGACAGCATTGGTAGGAGAATGGCGCAAGGGAAAGTCATGACAGAAAACAATCTTGATGGCATAAGCCACTTGCCTTCGGTCTTCCGCTAGTCTACGAACTTAGCTTTTTGAAATAAAATAATTTTCTTACAGAAAATTGCGCAATATTAGTGATTACTCTAATAATCTTTTTATAACATTGCACGCAATAAGTGGAGAAAAATAATTATTCCTATAATAATATAGAGTATATAGTGGACACACAGTTATTATGTAATTAAAATATTATCTAATTAATCGCAATTTTGCAAAAACATGCATTGAAACTTACAATTCGTCAAAGATGGATGAAGTTCTCTCTAGTATCTGAAATTATAAAAGAATATAATTAATATATCATCACATATACACACATACACAATTGATAATCTACATATATAAACTACAATACGACATATTTATTAAAAAATTGGTATATTGTAGGTACAGAATAATCGAAATAAACGAATGGTTCCCTTGTACAGAGATATTGTCGTGCCGGTACTCCCAATGTGTCTTACAAATATGGTAATCGTCGGATCGAGGGCGATAAATCAGTCCACGACAAATGGAAACATACTTATGGCGACACTTTCTTTATGCTAATTCTCCAAGTAAATCGCGCATTCACTGTGATCCGCCGTTCTTTACCGACAGAAAGCGGTCGTAGGCAAAGCGCACTATACGGCAATATTGCGACAAGACGATAGGAGGTGACGTGGGAGAACGGGCATAGAAGAATGCGTAATTGTTTTGAAAGAGACCGAGCTTCGTCGCCGCCGCCGCCACCGCCACCGCCGTCGTCGTCGTCTTTCGTGTGGGATGTGTGAAAGGCGGCCTAGCCTGCCGACGCCGAGCATAAACGACGAGGACAGGTTTCGTTTCTTTCGCTGTCCACATATCCGCCATTCCGACCTCTCTTTTAACGCGATCCCGGCGCATGCACGAGCGCAGAAATTGTCGGTCCATAATGGATCTGCACTGAACGTGCAATACACGTAATTTTCGATTTATCTTGAAGCTAAAATACTGATGCTTAATCAGCGAATATTCTTATTGGAAAATAAAACAGTAGGCATATTATTTGGTAGAAAAACTAAAAATTTGTACGATAATTTATATAGAAATACGATGTGATTATTTTATCTTCTAACGAAGTGACTCGAGTTGTTGCATTTTTTATATTATGAATGTATAGTAAAATGGTTTTTTGTAAAAGTCTTTAACTTTTTCTGCAAAAATTTTATAGTATAAAAATATAAATTTTCGAAACTCGAATTAATTTGTAACTAATTAAAAACGGAATAGATATATTTTCTCATTAAAATTTTCCTTCATTATCCTTTCTAAATGCGCCCAAAAACCGAAGAACTTTTCATCTAGTCTCTGTAATGTTCAGATTCATGGCGAAATCGCGGAGATATTCTACTAGGACGGATTTTCCACCGCACGCATATCTTTCATCGTTGTATTCGTTACGTCGGAGCCATTCGAAATTTTGAAACAAGATGTATTCTCGTTCGCGAGAGGCAGACAAGTGGAGGCATCAACAATAGGGATTATCAGCATTGGCTGATCCGACTTCAGGTTGATATTGGTCTCTCGAGCCCCGACAACATATTGTAATCACGCGGATATATTGTGCTCGTGCAATGCACGCTCGTCTCTCCCAGCATCTCTCTCTCTCCTCATGCTACACTATCCGCCAACCCACCCTCTTTTGGTCTCTTTCTTCGTGTTCGTCCATTTCCCCCGGCCTCTATCCCCGGCGATCAATGCTCTCCTATCCTACCGATAACTCGATAATATTACACGCGAAAACCGCTTCCGACGTGCTCGCCCAGTCAGCGAGCCACTTGTGCGAGCAAATAACCAGTTATCGGAAAACCGATTTTATTTTCGAGGAGGAGCGGTGGTCCCAATTTTTTTTTCTTATTGGTGCTACTCGTCCTTCCTCCGCGTTCGATCTCTCGCTCTCCGATCCTTCCTTCTCTATTTTTTCTTTGGCTCTATACCATGTACAGTAGAGGACAAAGATTGGCGCGATTAAGGTTGAATGACGCAATTCTCTTTCTAAACGCGGAATTGCGACAATGCCTCTTTTGTAAATCCCTTGATTCCGTAGCTATTTCCAAATACAGTGAAATTAAAATTATTTAAATACTTTCTCGATTGTAGTCAGTATTGTATCTTTACAGCTTGTATCTTTTTAATATCAATTTCTGTAAAAAAAATATTATGTTTCTAATATATATAATATAATATTAAACGTAAACATGTGTTGTGCATGTTTTACGAAAATTACCTTTCAATTCAATCTTTTTTTCATAAATATTTGTATACACGCATCTACTTCTACAATTTTTTAGATATTGGGTTAAAGTTTTGCACACAAATAGAGTATCATAGAAAGTATGTTCTCTTCCAATTTTATTAAAATCCGTCGACCGGTATGGATTTTAAGGGGATTTTCACTTTTCAGAAAAGCGTGTTTTACACGCTATAGCTTTCTCAATATTTGAGATACCGATCTATTTCTAATTCTATTATATTTTTCAATTTTTTCTACCCTTGTTTTATATATAACTCTTTAAAATTTAATTAATCAGTTCTTGAGTTATAGAAATTTCAGTAAACTTCGCTGTTTTTTTTTTTTTTTTTTTTTTTTTAACAGAAATTGGTAACTCCTTTTTTTTGACCATGTGTTTTAGGTTCTAAAAGAATCGATGATAGAAAGGAACCAACAGCTCTCCGAATTGAAGGATCTTTTCGGCTATTTAGAAGAACATCGTTCTTTGAAAGGTTACGACGGTTCGAAGACATCACGGTGAGTTTGCATGATATTTTTCATGAGATATATCAAAAGCTAAATATTAATGGTGTGAAAATTTATCAATGAACGTTATCACAATCTTAAGTAATAAGAAACACATAATTAAACATGACGAAAAGAAACATGATAAAGCAATCTGTTTCTCAATATGAGTAAAATTTAATTTAATTAGATTGATATATCTTGCACGATAAACTATTTGTAATTTATTTCTGATTATAAAAATTAATTCTTCAATCAAAATAATTCGTTTCATAACACATAAAAAAAGTTAAAGAAACTTATGACGCATTTTGATTAAATTTATATTGCATTCATATTTTGTGTCACGGAGATATATATGTGTGCAATTTTGTAAAAACCGACGCGGTTATCCGGGATCAAGACATCAACGACATAGAAAGGAAAGAATCAATCGTACCAATTGAAGATTGATTACGTCGGTGTATCGACGACCGAGATTTAGCGCGGCAATGCAATTTCTTTGTCGTCTTTACTTTGTACCAGGACCTTTGCGCCTCCCCATCTCCAACGCATCCTGGATCAATCCTTTCTCCTTCGATACCGGATCTACTGTGGGTTTCGCGACAAAACGACCCAAGCGTTTGAACAGTTTGCTGCAAGATTGATCTCATACCTTTTTTGCCGCATCAGTCTTTTTGATACATTATTGCTTCTTTTCCACAATCTAATACCTCAAATTTGTCTTAACTTAATGCTACATATCTATTTGAATACCTTAGAATAACTTGCAATGATTGTAATAATTTCGCGATGTTGAAGAAAGGTCCATGAATATCAATGTTAAAAATAAATAGTCTATAAAGAGTAAAATTATTAAGACATACAAACTACAAACTTAAAATAAGTTTACAATCGATTAGCCATTCATAATCTTCGCTTCTCGAAAAAATATTGTTCTTTTATATATAACGACATTTGCAATATGGAGATTTATTATATAAGGAGCAAATTAGATTCAAGATCGCTGATGTTACCACCTGTTCCTTTCAATTAATATCAATTAATTGCACTCATGTATCGCGATTAGTCAGGCCCGTCTCTCAAAGAAGATATCGTAAACCTATTTCCGGCAGCGGTATAAATACTATTATGCGTGAAATGCGATTGATTATCTGGGGATTGAAAGAGTATATTTAAACGTGTCTAATATTTACAAAATATAGATCATTGATAACTAAGCTGATGACGGTAAAAAGTTTTTAAAAAATTAAAACACAACTAAATTGTATTGATTCTTATCATGCTAAGCCTATTATTTCTCTGTCTCATATTTCGTAATATAGCTATACAGAAATTTTGAGAAGGATTTTCAGCTAATTCTGCTAAATCGAAATTCTGATAATCTGTATACAAAATCTAAATTGCGTAATATTGTACAGTAAGCAAAAAAAATCGTTAATGTGTGAAAATGTATAATGAATTAATATGACGATTATTTTATTAATAACTTAAAATGTTAATGCAATATTTTTATATAAACAAATTGTACAAGAAAGTTATTTAAAATAACATAAAACTTATAATTAAAAAACAATACTTTTAGAGTTTAAAATAGTGTAAATAATAAAGATAATAAAAATATTAAAATTGATTTGAATGTTAAACATTAATGTATCTTTCATGAATATAAAAAATTGAGAATATTTAGAATAAAGTTCTTTTAGTTATCAAGATTCGGTCGCGCTTTAAATAAAATATTCTAATAAGACACTAATTTACATTCTCTTGGTTTATTATGTTTTTGCAACAGAAAATCTTGCTTAAGCATATGTACGTATCGACTTAATCAGACTTCATTATATTTCTACCATGCGAAAGTTTTAACTATGAATACATTTGCAACTACTGTCTGGAATGTCTTTATCGACATAGCGCCTATTGTGATCTGCAAGATTTTGCGATAAGAACAATAGAGTTGTAAAGTCGTCAAGCTGGAATTTACATCGAGATGTAACGTAAATGCATTTATGCAAAGAGTTTTATTATATCATTTGCTTTATCGTGCGCATTAAAATTACGGTAATTTTTTACTGCTACTAGAAAATTTTGTAACTCTAATATATATATATATGTATATATTTAATTTTTTGTCTTTGGTAAATTTACAAAAAGGATCTCAAATATAAATATATAAAGTCTTAAAATCCAATCCATGTAAAATTTCATAAAAATTTCACTGCAACAGCAATATTCAATTTTTGTCATACAAATGTACCGTACAGTATTAATATTTAACTGTTTATAAATGAAAATATCTTTAGCTGGTGATTTTAATCGCATGGACTTTCGCGACATAGATACGCAATAAAAATTATTTACAGGGTCATGCAATTTAAACGCATACGTGTACGTATGCCCTCACCGTCGATAACATTTTCGACGTCAGCCACGTCAACTCGTTTCTCTCGAACGTGCGCATAAATCCCTTTATGAGCGTCGTGTCACGAATTCACGGCTTGTCGCCGATTTTATTGCATGGCAGATTGCTCGGCGTAGTCGCGGCTTTTACGCCGCTGGATAGAAGTAACGAAACTTCCGGCATTCCATCTGACGATACGAGCAGGAGAGAGAGAGAGGCTCCGAACGCAAGGTGCATACGCACGGCGCGGCGCCGCGGCGTGTCGAACGTGCGGCGTGTGCGCCAGACGCATAGATGCGGTATAAATGCATATCTCCGGTAATGTACGGACCGTCTCGAATTTAGCCCGTCGAAGCGCGTGACGATATTCTTTTAACGGCTTGAGTGGCTATATGTTATAAAGTCGATATTTCCGTATTGATAGGATGCTTACGCGCGCGACCTTACAGACGCCTTGATGGTCCCTTTTACGTAAGCTTTCTTATGTGTCGTACAAAAATTTGTTGATAAATAACTAAAATGAAAATTAAAAAAAAAGTCCGAAAGTATAAGAAGGATTTATTGAAAATACCTAATAGGATCAGCTGTAGTATCGTCGAGTCAAGATATTAGAAAAATAATATTTTTATTATAAACTCTGTGTGAAACTTTTAATATTTAGTTCAAATGGGAAAGAATTAGTTTTGTCTACAGAATGTAGAGCAGTTTTATTTATCGTAACTATACAAAACGTGAGTTAATCAGTTAATGTTATCTACTTTCGTGACATTATATTGCGAAGGATGTGGAATTTTTCTGTTTCATACGTGCGTTTCGATATCAGACGAGGCGATGGATACAAGGGACCCGCGTGACTTAAAGCTATAATTCAACGCTGTGATAATTGTCGCGAATTAGTCCTCTAAATCAGTCGTATACCCTTACATTCTCCGCCTCGGTCTCTCCCACTCGTACTTATCGCCGATAAATGGCGGCTCTTTCCTTTCCCTTGATCGCGTGATCGTTTGGCGTAAATAACAATTAAATAAAACTCGAGGTACGAACTCGCCCTCATTTCCTGTCTACTTTTTCTATCTTTAGCCACTGGTGAATTATACCGCTGTCATCATAAATCCCACTTATCCGCGATACGCATAGTGACTGATAATTAGATGAACCATCAATTCGCGAGAATTTCGTCTGATCTCATTTTGCCACTTTCCTTGTTCTTTTTTTTTTCGGAACAATGTATTTCTATATTTATAAGATTTTTGTTATCTCTCTTTTAAATGATATTATTAGAATAACAGATTTTCAATTATAATTTAATAATGATCGAATATAAAAAAATTGCTGATATCGACGAACAATGATATAACGATATCACGAATGTAAGAACCTAATTAAATAGATGATCGATCGTTCCAACGTGCCAATTTATAATAAATCTTATGCAATTCCGGATAATATAGATAAATTTCTGATAATCGGGGCGGAGCGATACATTTTTTTCCAAATCGCCCGATCGGATGCAGGTGTATTACAGGTGCAATATACCTGTCGCCAGGTATGACTGCGGACATGGGGCAGGTGATTGCCGACAGAATTATTCCTTTGTGATCTAGAATTGATCTTGATGAACTGACCTTGTAATACATAGGCGTCAAATTTTGATGTTCCTTCTAATATGCCTATAGATACAATCGTTATTATCTGAAATTTATTCGTAGTGCCGACGTGGCGCAAATGCTGCTCGCGTTATATCATCGACATGTATATTAATTGCCAACATCCATAATCTCGATAAATGGTAGATAGAAGGGTGGTAGGAGCAATTGTTTTATCTGCGACGGAAAATGCTGATTTGTGCATAAAAGGCGATTATACACAGTAAAAAACATTTTGTATTTGTGTTAAAATTTTCCTGTGTAGAAAGTTTTGTGTTAAATTTCTGACACAGTTGTATGTTAATTTAACATATCGTTATTGTGTTACTTAACTTTTCTATGTTAAATTAATATTAACCATTTTTAAGAGTTAAAATAACACAATTTATATAATATGTAAGTGCATGAATTCTTGGTGATATATTTTATATGTTAAAGTGAACAGATAAATTGTGTTATCTTCCTTTTTATAACAGTTACTATGTGTTAAATTGACATAATTCTTATGTTATTCATCAAAAAAAGATCAAAACTAAAAATAAATACTTCTCTTAAATGTTAAAATAACATCTTATCTTAATTACATTTAACATTATAGAGATGTCAATTTAACATACACTTTGAATTCTGAAAGCGTCTAAATGTTAAATTTTTATGTTAATTTTTTATGTATTATGTTTGTTATTTTTTTACATATTTGCTTTATGTTAAATTAACACGAAAATTTGAGTGGATAAATTGGGACATGTGAAATGTGTTAAATTTAACACAAAATTTTTTACTGTGTAAAAAAAAAACCTGTAATTAATGTATATCCATTGCGAAGAACATTCATATTAATGATATGCACATTATTGGTTGTTATATGAATATCTGAATGTGAAATATGTTGGAAATATATGAGGAGACACGCATGCGCATAATTTTGAATATTGTCTCGTAATTGAAATTATACATATATTATACATATACGCATGTTTTTTCGTTCTTTATCCGAAGCATTCGTGTTCTCATTCATGTTCTTTTCTCTCACTCCCCTCTCTCTCTCTCTAAATTCTGGCAGTAAGACTGATTATATAATCCTCTTACCCCGTTTCACTTGAAATACTCAACCATACAGGTGTAAGACATGTACGTAACGGATTCCACCTGCAACACGACCAGCAGTTAACTCCTAATTAAGAGTATATCGCTCTTTATCGTTGATCGTTCCGTAGCGATCCGCCAGACGCGTACTATTCCGCAGAATTTATTCACACACGTCGGCTCGGGTTTAGCATTAGACGCGATGTGGTTGTACACGTTAGTTACCGGTGCGATAAGAATCAACTTCATTTTCCCGCGTCGAAGTCCTTTTAAATGGAAACGATTTTCATCGTGCGGAGAAAATGAGCGAACGCTACAGTTCTTTATGGGGGAGATTAATTTTAATGAACGCCACGAGCAATACGTAGACGGAGGGATACTTCGTAAGACGGGATACCGCGATTTCTGGCTCGGTTGTACGTACAAATCCGTTGCCTGTGAAACAATTATTATTCCTGGCAGATCGCCTGCGTTATTGAGCAAGAACGGGACTTCCGTCGGGGAATCAGATACCGCCGCTCGCATGTGCAACGCGGCCAGATGCGCACACCTAGGAATCTACCTATCCTCTCCACGTACCTGCCTGATGCCTACCTGCCTGCCTGCGATTCCCCGCGTGCATCCGTGTAGGAAGCGCCTGTGCACAGATTACAAAGTGGATATTGGTTGCACGAGCTGCATTCTCTATGATCTGTGCCACAGTGCAGATGGACCAAGTCTAAAGCTATCTCCACAACGGTCGCAAACGTAACGATTTTTTAATTAAGCTTTCGCAAACGCAAAAATACGCAGGTGTGTTAAAGCTTTGCAAGTTAGTTTTCTCATCTTCCATCACATAGATTCAGATAATTCTCTTTTCTCGAGAGATTCGTGTATTTTTATCTTAATAAAATAAATCGCTCGAATTTCATGAAAAGCGTAATAGGTGTATCGCGTATGACAGTTTTTATTTGAAAAAAGTATTTTGCGTATTTTAAATGCTTTCGTTGTGAGCGTAGCCTGCAATTAGAATCGGCCGGCACATGTGAGCTCTATCGGAACGTAGAACGAGAGCCTATGGAAATTGGCAATTATCGCAACCCATAACTAAAGGTCTTAGTCGTGCGCTGTATCGAGACATAAGGTCTGCACGCAGTGTCGGAGGTCGGAGTGCAGGGTCATTACGCAATAATTAGAAATTAAAAAGCGCCGCGCGGTGTCTGCGTTCCCCCCCCCCCCCTCGCATTAGCTATCTCTATCTAATGCACCACCCTCCCACGTTAGAGGTCCTCCTTCATTCTCCTGTCCGGTATATTTCGCATCGCGGTTAGTCCGTTGCAGTTAAGCGTATCGTCAGCTGGCGAATTGCAACGATGTCCATACGACAGGTTAACGAACCCGCCGCCTACTACATCCCCTCGGTTTTTATCTAATTTCTTTTACGATGCAGAACATCGAAGAGGAGAGGCAAGGACATGAAATTGCCGTCAGAACTGCATGCAGGTAGTAGCGGCTGGTAAACATCGCTTGAGGAACTGACCTTCTCCTCTTCAAGTCTCATTATACCACGGTTTATCTTCTTGTGGCGTAATGCGCGGCCGAATGAGAGATCGATGGCTTTCAACGGCTTCCAATAAATCTGCATTTCGTGCGCATAACTATTCGCTGCTTACAAGCCTAATGTCACAAGTCATATTTGATCGTGTAGACGTATTTCGTTACGTGATTTTATCTAAAAGTAAAATGTATCACTGACTTGTATTAATATAGCAATCCGATATTTTGGGATATTAAAATTAAACAATAGAGCAAATTTATAAAAAACAATTTATTTTATGTCGCATTTTATAAAATCTTACGTTAAGAGAAACATATTAAGCAATAATTTAACATTTTATGGATGGAATTTACTATTATTTTATCAAATACTTTTTTGGTTTATTATAAGATATCAATCGTATATCATTTTCTATAAATAGACATAAAACTTAAATTGTATATTAATTAATTTTACTTTTAGATAGCAAGTGTTTCAGGATACGTGAAAATTCGTTCGTTGTGCTTTCTAATCTATTGACTCATTGCTTAATAGACAAATATGCTCAACATGTAATATGCTTTCGCCAAGACGTGGCGTATCTCGATGCTAATCTTCCTGAATAGTCCGTAGGTAGTAAACAACTTTATGATTTATTACAAAAATGTCCGCGAAATAGGAAACCATACACGTGCTGGCGCATTTTCATTTATTGTGTACAGTACGAAAGGCTCGCAGGTTACAGGAGTATCCATCTGTCCATGGCATGGTTTTCATGTGGGAAAGAACTCTCCTCATCGCTCGGAGTAACGCCCAGGGAACTGGTTTCTACCTTCGCCTTCTCCTCGTTCCTACCTCGGACCTTTCTCCTTCCTCGCCACGAGAGAAACGTCTCCGCGGATTCTGGATTTTATGAGTTTCTAATGAGAAGGGATTGCATTAGTATGCAGTGCAACCGCGTGAATGATATGTTATATACCCTTCATGTGTTGCACATGTACCAAGACGAGGCATCAAATTATTTCTACCTCTTCGACAGATGGAGAACGCGTCTCGAAGTATTATGCCTCCCAACTTTCTGAGGCTTCCGTTAAAAAGCCGAATGGCTTTGATGGTTTTGATCAATGAAATTATAAATTTGTTCATAACATCGTCGTCGTTAGTAGAAAATAAACGACTAAACTCCGCCGCGAAATATTTATAATGCTATGGGAAGACTGTTGCAAATTAATTCCCGTACTTCTGAGGAATAATCATTTCTTAATATCATATTCAATTATTTAAAAGAAAGATGCGACATATAATAGTCTTTCGCAAATTCTATAATATCTTTTCAAAATGTTCCAAATGGAACAGATAATAGATAATGAATTATATTTTCCAAATTTTTTAAATACTTTTAACATGTTTGTTATATCAAAAATGTAATTTTAAAATAAGAATAGAATATCAATATAATTTCAGAAAATTATGACAGAATTAAGTTACTAATTAGTGTAGAAAAGTACTTTTATCGAAAGGTTATAACATTAGCAATATTTACAAATTGTAATTTTGTATAAATTTTAAATTAGAAATATTTTTAGAAGACTCGAATAATTAAAAATTAATAATTAAGTGAAAAAAGCACACAAGCCGTAACAAGATGTTGTTTTAATCAAGTCGAAGTTATACAACTTAACATATGTATCGACCTGACATTAAACCATCCTCAGTACAATAATATATCAAAATTTTATAGACGCAGTGAACGCATATCACATAGGTATTTTTATCGCAATATAATTTATATGGATCTAAACAGCTCATGTCTTATAATTAAATTGTCGCGAAAATAAAAACAGTAAGTCGACAAGTAGTTAATATGGTAAGAGGACTCACACATAGTGTTTGATGTCGAGAATGTAGAGAACAAGTGCTCTCTATATCTTTAACTGATAACATCATTATAGTGATCTTTGCAACACAACTCTCGACATGCAACATCATATAGGTTCTCTTACCATATTAACTACTTCTACTTATCGACACTTACTGTTTTTATTTTTGTGCCAATTTAATTATAAGACATGAGCTGTTTAGATTCAATATATAATAAATTATATTGCGATAAAAATACCTATGTGATATGCGTTCACTGCGAATCTATAAAATTTTGATATATTATTGTACACTAAAAATGGCCTAATGTCAGGCCGAAACGTATGTTAAGGTGTTTAACTTCAACTTAATTAAAGATTAAAACAACAACTTCTTACAGCTCTGTGCCTCTTTCATTTAATTATTAATTTAAATTAAAAATTGAGATGTTTATTACATTTTAGAATATATCATTACTAATATATATAACCTATTTAAAATTTATAATTAATTTGTTGAATTTTTTATGATAACGAGAATACAAATGGTTCGCGTATGATGAAAAATTCGAGAAAATATTTTATCTATTGCAACAGTCGCAATGTATCAGTTTTGATCGTATTAATTAGTTTCATGTTATTACATGACAGCAGTTAATTTAATAATACGTTTTAACTTATTTCCAAATTGTTTTCACATAGCTTTTAATTTAAACAATTAACATTTGTCGCTCGTAAATCAGCTATAGGTACCAATTGCAGGTGTACGCTTATGTACCTCATAAGATTGCGGTGAAAAATTTTTGAAATACTCTGTTCCTAAATCACCGAATTATATAATTGTTACTGTTGTATAATTATTACGTTCATAATCGGCATATTACAAAATACACATGGATTAATTATTAATTGTAATTACATTTGTTGTCTAATACTTAATTTTATGTATTGAATTAAATGAAAAATTTCGGAATTATATAAAAAGTTTAAATACTTTATATTCATATATTATATGAATTGTTTAAATAAGATTATTAGTTCTTATTTTACAATTACTGTATTAGATGTTTTATTTTTACGTCAGTATGTTTTTATTTATATGTTACTGATTGTTAAAAATATCTTAATATTTTGTTTTACTTACATACAAATATTTTTAAATAATATTATAATTTCGAATACAAGATGTTTTTAGTTCATTAATTAGGAGTATGTTTGAATAAACACTGCATTACAAATGCTATTGATTATGAGATTTTAATATAGAAATAATTCATTATTTCGCAAGTATATTTGATGAAAAAAATCGCACGTGTATATTTACACGTTAAAAACATACATTCTACTCTATATCCACTATTAATACTTTCAATTCTACTATATTATTGCCGATCGAAATCATTATCGATTATCTTGTCTTATTATTGTAGGCCCATGCGTTTTGATCTGGCATGTGTTTATCCTGTGAATTGGCATTTAAATAAATGAATATGATAACGTAAGACTTGTACCATAGCCATGAAATGCGAGGAATGTGCATACACACCCTGCATTCTGTATTTACGAGCCGCGAGTATCGCGGCATCTGCATCACATCACAAAATAACGATTCGATTACCGCTAATATACGAAAATGGCGTAAGTACAGGTTGCACACTCGGAATCGAAACGTAGCGCAATTTCATTCGATTATAATCGCCGGCCCTTTATCCGCCAGCCGCGCGTTCTGTACGATCATTCGATTAAAATTACACGAAAACATTACTCGGGCCGATCGGCAGATGTGCAGTAGGAACGAATGGATTTCGAATGCATGAACGATCCGAGGCGTGTTTGTCTTCCCGTAGAATCGCCCAGGCGCATACCGATGTTAGCATAATAATTGATCCACGATAGGATCAGTATCAGTACCGTGCAAAGTCACTCTGGGTGATTGGCTATGACCGCGATGTAACGGAAGAAATCTTTTTTTATCTCTCTTTTCGTATGTAAGGAAACCGCGAATATCATTCGATACCTCACAACACATATAAACGGCATAACAATTTTTATAAATTAGTACAAATGCACGAGTAAAACTCATATTTGCATTCTAGTTAAAGTTTGTTTTTTGGAACTACTATATCGAAGAGTGATAGTTGGATGTCATTTAATTAACTTTTACACATAACAGAATTTATTATATGACAACTTTTACGAAATTATTTATCTATTACGTTATTAAGTAAATTATTTTAAAAAGCAGACATTTATTTTATATTTTATTCTATCATAAATATCTGAGTGATTTCGATAATATATGAGTTTAAAAAGAAAATTAGCAGTATCAGATTGAAAAAAATGTTACCCCACATTTGTCTATTTAAAATATAATTGACAATTCTATTTAAATTTATAAAGAAATTTAGGAAGAAATATACATAAGATTTCATGGATATAAAATTATATTATTCTAATATGTAGCGATACACTTTTAATCTACAATGCTGGTTTGATTTTTCTCAATCTCTTGGTCTTTCCTCCGATTAAATTATTATTTCCGATGATTACATTATAAATCATTTTAATCTGATAAATTGATATCAGATATTAAATCGTTTATATATTATAATTCTGTTTCTGCCTCCTCTTCCTCCTCTCCCCTTTTTCCAGCAAGCTGGCTCATCCATTTTATTTTCAATTAATTCTCCGAGTTAATTGAACCTCTATATTTCGCATATAGCATTCACCACGCGAACACTTCCTGATTACAAATCGTATAAAACTGTAAATGACATTGATATATACACTATCACATACGCAAAGCCAAACTGCATTAATTATTGACGGAAACACGTTCCTTGATATCATTTCAATTAATTGAACACCTCGCAGAATTTATGCTGAGAGAGCCGCCATCAGCTTGCAACATAATGTATCATTTTCTCAGACAAATTTATTTGCGAGTTATTCTTATACCTACTTGTTAAAATTTGGCAAGCAAAATATTATTAATATTATTATTAGTCTCTCATTCTCCCATTATCTTTTATGTAATATTCTGCATAATTAAAAAGTACTAAAAGTTTTTTTGTCAAATATTTTTTACTACTAACACACAATTAATTATTTAATAAAGTATGTTCTGCTTAATAAAGTAATGATTATTTTCTAAATTTTTAATTTTCAACTGAAATTAATATGTAATAAATGGATAATAAATATACTCGAAAAATGTAATTTGATCAGAAAGTTAATATATGATTTTATATTTAATGTTTATAACACACAGTTCACATTCCTAGTATCATATAATACACACTAGGAATAAGGAGATTGAGATTCTCTGTAAATTCTCGTAGTTCGGTTGTGTGCCTGAATCCAGCCTAAAATTCTTAAAATCATCCACATGTTTTCATAATTACTAACAACTCGCATTCGCATTCTATAAAGATTCATCATTGAATTCTCCAATATTGTCAAGTTAACAAAGATAATAAATTTTTTACTAAAAACATAAATTTTTGCAATATAAAAGTACAAATTACATGAGATAATATGTTTTTATTGCGTATCATTTGCGGTGCGCTGCAGCGCACATTTCCCTCAAAGAAACTTTAAATGTGAGCATTCTACGTCCAGATTAATCTATCTAAATGCCTCGTGCACACGTTATATCCTTCGAGGCACAAAATGGAAGAGTCGATAAACACTATTACATATTATCCATGCATTAAGACCCCAAGCTGGCGGAGGCAATATCACGTCGTTTGTAGCAAATATATACACCAGTTACGGGGAAACTCAAAGACACGAGAGAGTTTAACGCCTTGCTGCTTATTTCTGTCGTTCGGATCCCGCGTTTTACGGGGGCCCCGTACTTCTATTAATTTTTCTCAACGCTTCCCGCTGGTCGGCACTATCATGGGCACCGTACGCGTGATCACTAATTGCACGATGTCATAATACTGTCATAACATATATTAACATATGCTTCCCTGACCTGCAAATCGCATCTGTAAGTGTAGAATGTACGAAGTTGGCTAGTTGGCTCCGATTAACCCAAGACCACTTGAAATCTTCCCGTAGAGCGCAATCTGAAATTGTCCTCGCGTTTCCGCATATATTTCTCAACTATAATCGATTATGCATGTACATCTTCTTTCTATTCGCTTGTCGTTCGACAAGCATTTATTATATACGACTACAAGATAGGCGTTGATATATGAAGTACTTTGATAACTCACACGATATTTCTGTAATTCTCATCGCACGTTGCACTTATCCGTTTTCATGCTTATCTTATGTAATATTTTTTATTTTTTCGTTATTAATATATACATAAATATATACAATATAGGATAAATTTTTAATAAATTCTTATACATCTTTCTCTAACAGTATTTAAAACTAAAATATATGTAAATATTGACGCGGTGTAATATATCCTTAATACATTAGCATAATAACGGTGAAATTTTATATATAACAATTTGCTTTATATAACAACGTTCGACATTACTACACTGCAGCTGTTAGAATTACTACTCGACAAAAAGGGATAAATTCAATTTGCATGCTTTCAAAGTTATTATTTGTTATTTTCTATATATCTGCAACAGATTTTTCTTGCCGGCGTAATAAGTATCATTTACAACGCGGAGAGAATATTAGGTCTCCAGACGTTTGCAGTTTCAAGTGTCCTTGAAAATAGAATGAAATTTAGTCCTAAGCCGATCATGATAAATTAAATCCATTCAAATAGCAGGAACGATCGCATTCTGGAGTGCTCGCTCGGGCGAAACGGAAGACTAATGTCACAAGAAATGCAATTTATTACATGATATGGGAAAATATGATCCTTGATGTATTACATGTATTTTATATGGTTATGCACACGCTTAGCGGTATACGCGATATACCAAGTCTTATCTTCAGCCATGTATCAATATATAAATCTATACGACGATTACCGAAACATGAAGAACTTGATAATTAAATATGCATTTAATAAATTGCTCATGTAATTTATTAAATGCCCTATGAAATTAATTTTGCGTAATTAGATTGTAGATGAGAAATGACAAAAATAAGTTAACTTGTAAGATTCAAATTTGTAAGGGGACAAAAATCGTTTTCTTCGAAATCATTTTGACGAAATTAAATGAACTATATAAAACTTTATTGTATTCAACGATATATTGAAGCATCCTGGAGCAAGCAATTATTTATGTAATTCGTTGTGATTTATTTGCAAAGTCCATTACTTGAATGTTCGATGCAAATTATCCTAATCGTATTGAAGTTTCAATTAAAACCGTGAGAGAGGAAAACAGACGAACAATAAATACGAAGCTAATGTTCTTCCTTTACAATTCGTCGATTCGAAAAAAATCTCAGAAGAAAACTCGAGCTTGTCGGAGATTCATTGCTCGCCCGATGGCGTAGTTACAAGCCGATACAGTAGCTAGACGGCCATGAATTCCAATACAGACATCACAAGGATGGATCCTCCATTTACGACGACGATCTTTTGCCCGTAGCCGGGCAAAAAGTCACGAAAGCGCGACGGTGATAGGTTCGGCGCCTCCGGTTGTCGCGAATCCCGCGGATATAACTTCCTATTACCGAGCGATGTATACGATGAGAGGAAAGCGGGTGGGACAGGAGGGGGTGGTTGCACGCGGGGTGGTCGGCGGGGTGGTCGTTCGAGCGGAAAGGGTGTCTCGCGTGTGCCAAAAGAGAGGCGTGCATTAGGAGATTGTGTTCGACAGTTGTTTACGACACTCCTAACCGCCGTCTTCCTCGTCTCGCCGCCCTTTGTGTCTCGCGAACCTCCGACCGACGGTGTATCTACGTACGAAGATCTCCGGGTGCTCTTTATCTGGCCTTCTCGTTGCCGGCGAAACCACACCCCTGTTTGCACCCCCGCACTCTTCGGCGGCAAGCGCGCGTTGCATCGAGTAACAGCAAAGGCGCGTATTTACGTCGTTGCGCTCACATAACTCCGGCCGACAAACTGGCAAGCCTTTCTTCTTGTCTCTGTCTCTTCTCCTCCTCCTCCTTCTTTTTCTCCTCCTTCCTTTCCGATTTCCCCAGGCTTTACTCTCTTCTACTTTTCTTGCAATCTCGATGAAGTATTTCAAGGATCGTCTTCCAATCGTCCACCCTCTCGCGCGCGTCGTCTACGATTTGAGGGTGGGTACACGCGAGCGAGAATGTCTTGACTTGGCGATTTCTTTATCCGCGACACCGTCACGACTTAACTGCCGCGATATATCAATTGTCGTTCAATATCGCTCATTTGCTTTGCATTTTCAAAATTGATTATTACAGAAATGATTGCTTCTCTTGATATCATTTTTTCTTTTCGTATATAATCAATTATTATCGATTAAACAAAAATTATCTTCATGTGGATCTTGACGTTTGTCGATGGCAGGCATAATAGAAACTTAATCAGGGTACACTTGATGAAGGAGCGAACGTGTATCATATACTTATGTGATAAGGAAAGGCAACGATAGCTATTTCATTTATATTGAGCTTCATATGCTAATTGGATTATACATTGCCATACATATTTACTGCGAAATGATACTACATCATATATTCACACCGGAATCCGAGTACTATACATATTTATTATTTATTTATACATATTTTTAGCAATATATTTATAGTCATCCGATTAACTAGCTATTACTAAGCAATTTTTAATATTTTTTAATATTTATTCCTATCTTTAATGTAATCTCCGACGAATAATCTTACTTGAACGAACGTCGATTCGATATTTATCTGGAGCCACTAGTCACGATTTAAAGTCCCGCGCTTTATAATTGGACTTTCTATTGCGGCGGATATATATGCATGACACGCGTCTACATCTTCCAACAAGTTGTCTAATCTGTTAAAGTCGCGATCCTCATCAGTTTCTGCAGATAGAACCCGTCCGCTTCCTAGAACCAGTGATCTGTACACCGGTCCGGAAAATGTGTAGCCCCGCTCGATCCATTAATAACGCGGGAGCCATCAGACGAGTCGCGCATTCGCGCGATAAGACCATTCTTAAGTGGATGTCGAGTCGCGGCGCATACAACGATTGATGCGGTTTGGCGTCGTCGCCGTCGTTTTGTTCGCGCTGCACGCAACGCGCGCGCGTTCCTCTTTCTATATTTTCTATCGCCTGTCAATGCATACGCGCGCGATATATAAATTATACGCGGCTGCAGTATCGCGGCTTGTTATAAGAGCTATCTCGTGATTGCTACACACTGATACATGTAATTAACTTCAAACATGTGGAGTGTTCCTAGTTATAACTTGGTGAAAGCCGCGAACACACGTGTAATGCGTGAGATGTCGTCAAACAACGGATTCTAACAGGAAGTTCTCCAAGTAAAATATGCTAATTGCAGTTTTTAGGTCTGGCAATAAAGTAGTATATTTTATAAACTTCGTAAAATAATATGCAATTTTTTCAAACATGACAGCACTATGCCGTAGTTATTATGCGCAAAGAACTTTTATAAATGTTACCACTAATATGCGTGCGATATATGTAAGGAATTTATATTCCTAGATTCAAGAGTAGCCTTACCATTTTTACGGGATACATTGCATATTTTTATCTCAACATATCGCCGAGGTGCACGCGCGCCATACGTCGAACGATGGCAGAGAAACGAAATATTTCACGAAGCTCGCGAAAATGCACAGACAGTTTTCTCTGTGCGGAAAGAGAAGAAAGAGAGAGAGTCTCCGAGAGAGAGGAGGAGGAGCCATCCAGTCGGATATCGACGAGGCAGATGAGCTACCAATAACTCAATGTGCGCTTATAAACTGATCAGACTTCCAACCGCCCTCCTCCTGCCTCCACCTCTGGCGGTGCACGGTGGAGCGGTGGAGCCCCGGCAAGACCTTCGATTCGACCCGGTTCCAATAGCTTCGAGTTCGTCTTACGCCCTCCATGACGACAACGACGACGACGACGACGTATTACTCCGGGACTCCTTCGCCAGAGAGTGAAATGCAAGCGAATTTACCGCACGATTTAACAGCCCCTCCGACCTACGGGTATTCATCTACCTTCTCTCGCCTGCAGCCTGCAGACAGGCACGAGAAGGAGACGTGAATACAGAGAGGAAACTGGAATTCCTCGTAACTCGAGGCTAACCGAGTTTGTTGTGCGCGCTTCAGCCGTGTGTATGCAACAAACTGCAATTCAATCGGATTCGTCCAGATTCCGTTGTACCTGTTGTCCCCGGGGAACGGCTTGCGCCTGGGATTGTGCCTGATTTTTCTCGAGGTTTTTCAATTTTCAGCGAGACCGCTCGCTTGTTCGCTCGCGCGGAGGACATTGAGCGGAATGCGGCGTCAAAAATCCCTTCTCATGCACGAAGGCGACACGTGTGCTCGTGCACGATATTATAGCTAAGTTCTCTCATGGGCTTATTGAATCGCAGATAAAATGGACCGCACTCTTTTGCGAATATATGATATATGTATAAGATATTATTTCTACTATTGTGAGAGGAAAATTTTATGACACATATGATCCAATTGATATCATAATATATTACTTATTGAAGATATAAATAAAGATGGAAAGTTTGAAGCATATTATCTTATAAATTCTCACAGATTCAATTAAAAATTTAGTTGTACGCAGTAATTGTAATTTTATTTGCTAATGTATTGGGTTTACCATATCGTGAATTAAGATATTGATAAATAATTAAATAATTGCTTTCCTTTCGAACAAATTAGGCGTAAGAGTAAGATTCTTTATGGTGCTTTCCAGGCATGCAAGCAAATCTTATCTTTAAGCAAATATAGATGGAGCCTGTAACATGGTAATATCTCTACAGCTTTGTAAGATGGCGGTATTCATTCAGGAGTAAAGAATCCCTATACACGAAAGTAGATCCAGTTGCATGCTTACGGGCGCACGAGTACCTACACCATCAGCAAGGGGAGACTATCGATCTCATCGAAACGTGGTCGCATCGAATCTCGTTTACCGAAGGGTTCCACGAGGACTAGTAAAATCGAAGCAGTAAATTTAAGGATTTTACTTCACGAGGGATACATTTATTTCTTGCATTGGTTCCGCGATAAGAGAGGAAATTTGAAGTGAAACAGCAGGGAAATCAACAAGCGAAGTCAGCGAAGTCTACTCGCTGAGCCGAAGTGTTATCAACTAATAGTTATCCGATGAAGTTAATCTGTAGAAAGGACTCGCCTGTCATTTGTGCGAGTTCAAATGGATATTCTAATTTTTCTTTCTTATTATTCAACTATTCTTATTATTCCGTCTAGCTTACGTTTAATCATTTCTGATCTATCTTGACGTACTCCGTATACATTAGAGAGCATATTTAATCAGGTTTCACGATACAACGTATGTACATACGTGCACTCACGCAATAGACATCCAACTATTTTTCTCATACAGACGAAATATACATGTATATCTGTACTTTACAGGTAGAGAATCGTATCTCCATTATTAGAAATTAAAAAAAAAAATTTTAAATTTAAAGAAAACTTTAAGGATTTAAAGTTTATTATCTCTATAAAAATTTCTAATATGACTTTTTCTAAACATTGTATCTTATTAGGAACCAGTATGGACATAAGACCCTTTATCCTTTATTATATACTTATAAACTTCTGGTATATTTAAGTATTAACTCTAATTTTGACAAAAACTGGAGATATGATTCTACTTTAGAGGTAAACCTCTAAAGTACAGATATATAAAGTACGCGGACTGACTTTTATTTCATAAAATTAGAGATTACTGGGCTAACTGGGCATTAGTGATATATTTCTTTAAGCGTTTTAGAAATACAGTCGAATTCTTTTTATTTAGGTTATATTATTATAGGTTATTTAATCCCTAATTATTTAACTATTTTTTACACAAAATAGTTTGATATATATTTATTGCAACAAGATTCTTATTACACTTAAAACCATTTTATCCATTGAAATATATATATATATATATATATATATATATATATATATGTACTATTAATTTATTATATTATCTTTTTCGATTTATTTTGTAAAATAAAAAAACGGGAAATTATTGTTTATTTTTTATTCGTATATTATATATAAAAAAAAAATAAATAAATTGATGAAACAATATATTTGATTATCTCCATCGAATCGTGTGCACTCTCAACTAGTCAAAGTATTTTTTTTTATGACACATCTCTTGTTCACAGAAATACAATTGTGTTTATGGTCTCTTTTTCAGTAGAACAGAAAATCGCTCACGGCTTTACTTCTAAGAAAGTTATAGAACGTAGGCAGCTGTTGCCTTGCCAAGTTTTATAAACCATTAAAAGTGCTTATTCCGTCACGTTAATTTTTATTGCGTCGCCGTAAACGTCATTTTGTCGACAACGAAATAAATTTCTTGCTTACGTTTCTTTATCCATGACTTTAAAGTACTTTCGGATAACGTACAGCTGAATTTATGATATTCTCAAGGTGTTATGTAGCCATTATGTGGCCATTGTACGGCCCTTTTAAGACCATTTACCGCGCATCACAGATCAGCAGATGTTTGTTTCTTAATGTATGTATATATGTGTGTCAACGTACGTATATTTTCCGATGCATACCGTATAAAATAAAACGATTAAAAAGATAAATCAATATGAGATCAATACGTTCTATTATTGTGTTCCAAATTTGATTTGTCTGAACATGCTGACACGTAAGATTTTCTTAATCGCTCAGATTGTAAATCTAAATTTTCTCCAACATAATACGATTTATCTTTTATGTTTTGATATTAATTATTAATTATCTTATTGTCTACAAATCAACACAAACACAAACAGATTGTTACTCATTTCAATTGTATAGACGAAGACCATTGTACGTACACTTTTAAACAGTCGAAGAAATTTTTTTTTTCATCTTCGATAATATATTAAAATTATTTTATTTTTTTATGTATACTACATTAAAAGTAGACTTATTTAATAACAAAGATATGTGGAAAATTGTGTCGTTTTATCTTTTTTTTCTGTAAAATGCCACATGAGAATAATTAACGCTCAACATTGGCGAATTCGAGACATGCCTTTCGATCTTCCTCACCTCGTTCGTTCGGCTCGATGTTTTTCAAGCGCGCGAGTCCCGATGGGGTCGTAGTGCCAGAATGGAAGAGTTCAATTCCGTATGCAAATGCGTCCCTCTCTCACGACACCTCGCGCGCAACGGGAACCCCCGGCGTGGCGACCGACTTGGGAATTTGAAAAGCCACCACCTGAGAACGTGTCAATCGGTCGACATAATTCGATTTGAATAATGAGCGGAGGTCCCCTACGCAAATCGCGTCCATTATGGTGAGTCTAACGCGCGTAACGGTTCCACGCTTCTCGGCGTTATTGTGCGCAACGGAAAAAGATTTTGTCAAGATCGAGCTTGTGCGAGAAATGCTGAGAATGCTAGAATTCTGATTATATGGAGCTTTTTACGCTAATAAAAATTAATTATTAAACAAAATTGTAATTGATACAATGCCGCGTGTTAGAAAAATTTTGTACTTTGGAGAATGTTACATTTTAATACTTTTTATTAGTTTTCTAACTGTAGTGTTAAAATAATGTCTAATTCATAAAAACTTTTAATAGATTTTAGGAAAAAAATAATCGCCAAAATCTGTAAAAATTATAGAAATCTGTAAAAGATGATTACCTATAACGATAAAAATTATTCCATTATCAATATCGTTCATTCACGTAGGTAAACAAATATAAATTTTGATATAAAAGACTAAGGAATACATAGAATGATATACGCATTTTTTTCGCAGTCCATTTTATGTTTTTATATACACGCATTCACATCCGTTTGCATAGAATTTTAGTTTCTCGAATACTTTACTCATTCAAAATAAGCGAGATACGTTCGCGTTTTCACGTTTGCGGCAAACACAGTTTGCCGTTTTTCACGCGTGAAGCGAATTTCCGACGAAGCGCCCGCGCCGCGCCGGCAACTTTCCCGCCAAAACGCGGAGAATTCCACTCGCAGATTACGCATTCAATCATCGCCGTAGCACGGCGAGCCAGTGCTACGGCGATAGCATATGGTGCTCCACGCCATCGAAATTTGCGAGCATTTTGCGAACACAAGCATGCGACGATAATTCCGCATGCGTACCCTCCAAGTTTCTGAAAGGAAAATACTTTCTCGCGTGCGGAGCACCGTGGCGACGCGTCACAATTGCCTCTGATGAATGCCCGTATACATTTACATAGCAAATGTAGTATGCAATGGTCTACGAAAGAAATTGGCTTACCTGAATAGTACAGAATGTTTATGCTTTGTTAGAAAAAAATTATAATTAGCGGTGATATCGTTTTATTAACAAATCCTTATAGCTGTATTTCGTAAACCAATGTTTAATCATATTTTATTTCTGCATGATTGTTAATCAATTTATTGTCAGGTTTTCTATATTTTGGCTTTTAGAATATTGGCTTATAAAATTACTTTACTCTATTTTATTATTAAAGCACTATCGTACAGACAATATGATTATATATGTAAAATATATGTATATGAATTTTATATTTTATATCTATAGATAATCACAAATTTTAGAGAAATATTGCACATAAAATAACGTTG
This sequence comes from Temnothorax curvispinosus, assembly GCF_003070985.1. Classification (NCBI taxonomy): domain Eukaryota; kingdom Metazoa; phylum Arthropoda; class Insecta; order Hymenoptera; family Formicidae; genus Temnothorax; species Temnothorax curvispinosus. The sequence continues at coordinate 182,552 of NW_020224561.1, forward strand.
CAATATTTTACGAATATATTTTTATTTATTAATAAATCAATGTAAAAGAATACATATATTTATTACATATTATTATTATTTTTCATGTTTATGACCTCTTCATCATTTTTGTGTATGTAGAGCATACATATGAATTTTCTAATATATATAAAAATATTATACTACTTCTATGAATTTATAAATTTCTACCTTTTCAGAACACATTTTAGAATAAATTGTCATAATTACATAAACGTATATACTTTAGCTTTATGTATATGTTTCTTTCAACACGGTAGCTTTATTAAGTATCCTTCTGGCCCGGTCCCTTTAAACTGTACAGGATGGCACAGTTTAAGCGCGACCTTGCTCTTGATAATAGTTTATGAAGCCGTACCGTTCTCTCTATGCAATACGACAGCCTCCAGTCTGCTCGAGAGAGACAGGGAAAGAGAGGGAAGGGTGGGTTTATGTCCCGGAATTAATTAACCTACCACCCTTCCGAGTGCAGTCGCGCCACCCCCCGAGCGGCCCGCTCTGGAAGCAGCAAGCGTGCCAGCCATTTTGTCCTCGACTCTCGCTCTCGAAATTCCATTATCCACTTTCTCCGTTCCCGCCGACCATCCCATTCCACCCCACGTTGCTCTTTCTCCCTCTCTTTCTCTCTCTCGTCCTCTTCTCATCTTTATCGCCACCCCTTTAGTACTGCCGTCACCCGCGCGGTTTCATCCAGCTCCTAGCTTAAACCGCCTCCCGCTTCCGGCCAGAATTTTCCCTTAATGGAAGTCCGTTAAAGTCGAGGTGCACGTGCGCCGCGAAAGCCACCCCTGCGGCGAATAGTTACGCCGATATCGTTATCTTATCCGTCGTATAAAATAGCAAACACTGAAATTTTGTCATATGAATTTCGGAGATATCCGATTTCAATTTTCTTTGTTAAATAGGTGACGGATGAGCTAGTCAATGTATTTGTTTATAGGTAAACATGCGAAAGTCCAAAAAAAATCTTGAAGCCAGAAAAATTCGTTAATTCACATATAATAGAATATTTGATATATAAAATGTTATTGTCTGAGAGTTAATATTAAATAGAATATGCAAAACGTATTTATTCAGCAAGTTCACTATAGCTATCCGACATAATGCATCGCAAATTCCGCATGAGTAATCCGCAATTAATATTGATTATAGAATAATATTTTGAATGCATTTTTTAGAAGTTATATTTAATTTTGGATATCCACCTTTTAATAATTGTCTTTTTAGATATATTTTTACAGCAGTGATTTTGAAAATCTTAAAAACATTGCATTTATAACAATATACAAAGAATTATTAGTTACGATTACTAATATCTTTCTGAGTTAAAATTTAGAATTTGGAAATTGGAAATGTTGCTAAGCTTTAACAATTATTTTTATTTGAAAAGCCTGTTTATTATATTATTGTAAAATAAAGCCTTTTCTCGATTGTAGTAACGCTCTTTTCATTACGATATTTAAATCATAGTTATGAGTTTATCATTACCACATTTGTAAATAATATTATGTCAAAGATAATAAAATGAATTTCCACTGCATGTATTTTATAGATATAGAGGAAAAAAGCGCGAGAGATGACACGAATTTAATAAGTAAATAAATGAAGGACGTCGTGCGTAAATCACAGACGCGAGAGTTATTCGGGGGTTAAACAATATTCTCCTTAAGGGAAGGAGTGACAGAGATAAAGAGGGAAAGTGGCGCGCGCGGTAAGCGTTTCTCACACGACGCGGCGGCGGTCGAGAGGGCTCGCTCGAGGGATGATAAGATGCGATGCGAGTTTTTATTAATACTCTACCCCATCTGCTAGCTTCACCTCCCTTCTTGCTTGCCCTAAAGTCTTAAGAAGATTGCGGAACGAATGGCGCGAGACAGGACGAGAAGAGCAGCGCGCGTGCCCGTCGCTTCGGTAAAAGAGAGAAAGCGCTTAAAGGAGGAAAAGAGGAATGAAGGAACTTGGTTAAGCGAGAGAGGGGTAACAAACAACGACCTACCTTAACTTGATTCAACCTCTACTTAGTGCCGAGCTCCCTTAAATGAGAACAGGAAAGACGTCTTGTCAGAACTCTCAAAAGTAGCACAGATAATGGAAGATGTTAGCAATGAAATGTTTAAGTTAACTAATTTGCATTATATATATAATTAAAATTGTTAAAACTATTTCAAATTGCGTAACTACTCCAGATTGTGAATTAATACTGGTGCCGTAGTTATGATAGATTAACGTAAATGTCGTCGGACTTTTTTAATCAGAAATACACACACCCACATATTGAAAATTTATGAAATGGAAGTAGAATAAAAATGACATTACGTTGGGGAAAAGAGTTGCCCCACTAATTCATAAAACTAATTCGCAAAACATATCAGGATCGCGAATATCGAAGCCAACAATCAATCGAAAGCGGTCTGGAACGGATTGGAAAAAATCGGATATGAAAAAAAAAAGAAAAAAAAACATATTCGCGGCAAACTGCGAAACATATTTATTCAGCGAGTTCACTATCCGACACTACGCGTCGCAGACTCCGTATGAGTAATCCGCAAACTTTTCAGAGGAAAACTCGCACTCGCGAGTACGTGTGTTGTACCAGATGCGAGCGGGTGGGGGGGGCATGGTGTTATCGCGGTGGTTACTTTTGCAAACCGTACTACCCGGCAAGGGGTGGAGGTCTCTCCGGAGGGGGTTGATGTCCGCGAGCTCTTTTCTTCTGCCGGGATTTATCTTCGCTTATACGCGACGGTCCTTTATCGCTCTCACATCTATTATCATATTTCACAGCGTGAGGCTCGAAAACAGCCAGATTTATGAACGGACTTCCGGCCAAATAAACACGCCTCCCGCGGGTGTGAGGGTGGCTTCGGCATCCGCGGAATTCGCGAGTGACAGGATGCGAAATGGACCGGAGCCGTTGCCACCTTTCACGCGAGGATCGGTTTCCTTCGAGCCGACGATCCGCTCCTTGTCATCGCCAAGGAGGGGAAAATGTGTGAGCACCGATCAATCAATCGACATTGATGGGCTGGTAAAATTAATTCCATTCCGCCCGCGGGCTGGTTTTCCGCAATTTGTCTGCCGCGCTTCGGGTATCTCAGAAATTTTGACTTATACTTTACGCTAACGAAATAAACAAAAAAGATAATAAATTAGAAATTAAAAACTAAAATGCGTCATAATTATTGATAATAAGAGCTAAAACACAAAAATCACACATATAATGTTATACACATGTGTCGTTTAATACGCACGATAAATAATATTTCAGTAAATGTATTATGATAAATTAATATTAATAATGATTTATCGCGACGATAATAATGATAAGAATAATAAAATGATTAATTAAGTTGTAATAATAATAACGCCAAGCGAACTTGTGTGTTTGTTAAATTATATGACAATTTTTTTCATATATCAGATATATGTACAGGAAAGAATATTAGAGAGCGAAATTTTTCACTATTGTTTATCGAAACCGAGTATATGTGAGATTGGATTTTATTTCCGATCAAATTATTTTAGAGAAGTGTCGAGCCCTCAGGAGATACTTATCCGTAAGTTTACACAAGGCGAAGCCCTTTCCTGTTGAGTTTCAGGCCACCTCGTCTCACAAACGTAAGGGTACAACTTCCCGTGTGAGAGTGACGAAATTAACATAAGCGTAAACGACACGTCCTACATATTGTGTATCCATTATATTTACCTACTTACGAACACAGTGTGAATATGTTTAAAAAAAAAAAATATATATATATATATATCATTTATTTGTTTTGATAAAAATAAAAAAATTAGATTTATTTGAGCACTTACCATCTATTGGCTCGTGGATGTTTAATGATTGCTGGGATAATCTATAAGAATTAAAGTAATCTAATTGATCCGTAAACACACTAAAGACGATCCGCTTCAAATCACAAATAAGATACGAACAATATAACAAATCACAGGATAAGTATCGCTAACTGCTACTGCTCGCAAAAACCATGCACAATTGTTCTTGTTCTCAAAAATCGGAAGACATTGTAGAATGTCGTAGAAGATCAGAAACAAACTGTAGCCACACGTGACACGAAGAAGACTCTCCACCCTCGAGCCGCCCTTCACCAACCATACGCACACACACATACACACATACACGCGCGGCATTCGCCCACGCACATGCTCAAAAAATGTTTCGTAGGAGACATGTGCACCCCTTATCGGAAAAAAATAACGTCCAATCAGGATCGCGTAGGATGCGTGCAAGCGCTTCTCATATGGCGGGGGCTGGAGGGAGTTACGTGTGTCTATGGAATTCGAAACGGTCGCCATAGCAACCCCATGCTTCCTTGCCAAGGGATGTTCATGGGGGAGTCGTCCTTTCCTATTCTATCCTTCGTCTAATGCGAATCGGAAATCTACGTGCGTCCTTGCGCGAATCTTCTCCTGACCGTGATTTACTGACGAAAAGGCGATAGGAAACTATTCTTGCGACCCATGTACAATAATCGAGGGAACGCACAAATTCTCCTAAAAAAAAAATTACTTGTTATACTGATAGAAGAAAAATACGCTACATTATATTATAATATATAATATACTACTTTTTTTTGCACTATTTGCAATTTTGCACTATTTTAATTTTAAATTAGAAAATTGTATGTTACAGTTTATTGAATTTAGAAGAAATATAATTGTTTCTAGAAATTCATTTATTTATGTTAATTGTTTAAAATCTAATCTAAGTAATGATTTCAAATTAGAATGTCAAATATTATCCAAGATGTAAATAGTAATATGTGACAGTGTATACATATTTTTTGAACCAAAGCTTTTATATTCTTACTTTGCAACTTTACTTGACAAAAAGTATCAATCAAATCTTCTCCAACCTATGTTGATTGGAGACTCTTATCCTGATTGTATTTACGGATGCAACTGTTTTAAATGCAGAAGCATTTTCATCGACCGCGTACTCGTACAAGCCGGAGTTGGTTTGGTAAGTGGAATTATCGAGAGGCGCCGCGCGTACACTCGTAAATACCGCATGGGTCTGTGCGAGATGCGATCGGAATGAAATTAACCGCGATTCCCGTTATCAAACATCGCATGCTCTTCCATGATAAAAATTCGATGGATAACCCTCGCGTGATTCTGTGATATTTAAGATTGCAAAAACGTAATTTAGCTTTTCTCGATGTAAACTATTGCGCATAAATATATTTATTAGCAGTGGTAGAGAATCCTTTTCTTCATATGTTATATTCCATTGCATATGCAGTATTTGTCTAGTTAACTTCGTAATTTGAAAAAATACCGAATGGATGAAGCAATCGAATGGATCAATTTCATTGGGGGCTTGAATCGCGAATAAAATCGGCAACATCATCCGCGTCAAAGCGACGCGCAGATATGTAGCGACCGAACTCCATTGAGAATTGACAAAGTGAGGAACGTTCCCCCTTGATACCTCCGACCGCCGCGATAACCCTGGCTGTACACGTTCTATCGTGTCTTCGTATGATAGGTATAGGATCGGTGTAGAGGGAGGAAAATAATGGCATGGCCCTTTCGAGGCTGACGAGAATCGATCATACGTGATGAGAGTTTCATTTTTATTGGCAGGACAAGGGGGGGACGCATGCAAAAGGGGCTCTTTCGATAGTCTCTGTAGATCCAGAGCACTCTGTCCTTTGCAAGGACTTACAAGATCAATCAATTTGGTTTTCCTCCGCAAGCAACCTGTTCTCGCTTTGTCAATCGTAGACCGTTTTTTTCATTGTGTATGATATATCATTATTTATTAGCTAGCCACACTCCAGTCCGTGAGACCGCTCAACTTTGTTGCATTATTATTTTTATTCTAAGTAATATTTTGAAGCTTGTATTGTAGAAATTGGAAATACAGACTTTGAATAAGATGTTTATGATAATATCAGGTCAAGAAAATAATTTAAATTTAAACAAAACTTATTATAAGAAAACTGGAAAATTATGTTATTATGTGAAAACTAGAAAACCGAAAAACGTTCAGCCGTCAACTGGACCGGAATGTGGCGAGCTAGGGTTAAGACTTTGCGTTGCGAGATTTATCGACTTGGTCGTATGTGATTACAGTAATATTATCTCTTAACGTATCAAATCTCTTTCATTTATCATCGATCGTTGTTTTGACTCCGCTTAATAAATTTGTTTGGTAAAACTTTTTACATCTCTTGATAGCATATGCACAGACGTACATTCGATATTCACCGCCTAAAGATATTTTCGTAGTATTAGCGGCGTATTGAGTTACACTTCTCTCAGAATCTCCGTCTACTCACTTCCGCGTTCCATGTGGATTTCCAGATAAAATTCGCACGAGGATTTTTCCATTCGGCATGGGGATTCGATTTACGTTTTGAGATAGATAGCTGCAGTATCGCTCTAAGCACGGAACCAATTTGAACATTATTCAGATATCACTTATTAATTTAAACATTATTTACTTTAAAGAATATCAAGAAAATAACATATAATTGCACAACATATTTAGCACCTCAAAATAGAAACGAGTTAAAATTAACATTTTTAACGCCAGTGTCTAATGTATCTATTATGTAACATATATTTGATAAGAAAGCATTATAATATTGGAATATATTAGAAATATTGATTTTTTTAATTCGCGCCAGGACTTCTGCAACGTCGCGTCGCTTGTGTTCGCGAGTGATCGAGAGAATCACGATTTTCGCGGGAAATACATTTTCCACCGATCCCACCATGGCTTCAAAGACACCTATGAGAAATTCCAGTAACGTTTCGCATAACCGAATGCCACGTATACGGCCACACATCCGAAGGGGGCATACTCGTCTGGCCCCGAGGGTTGGACCAAAGAAGGGTGCGGGACACCCGCCTTCGCTCACTCCTCTCCCCCTCTCCCCTCCTCGTAGATACTCTCGCATGTTTGGCCTCCCCGAGCATGGAAACACGCATGTGGGGCCAGGGGCACACACTTGCCTCCACGTATTGATTCCATTCTCGTTCTGGGGACTCTCCCGTCCTCCCCGTAACTCGTCCTAACCCCTCGCTCCTTCCTCGCCTCTACCTCCGTTACTCTCTTCGAGCAGAGCCAACCTCGTCGTTCACCTACGCCTCCGCCGGCTCCTCTCGCCATCCCCCCCCCCTCGACACATCCCGTGATCTGAATTCTTTCTATTTTCCGTACATCTCCCTTTACCACACCCTCCTGCCATCCACCTGCTTCCTACGTCTCTTCCAACGGCTTTTCTCTATCCTTCACTTCTCTTGCTACCCGTACACTACCCTCTCTCAACCATCCTTCGACGTTATGCTCACCCACCCCCCTCCCCCCCTGCGCGGCTCTTTCGAGCTTTATTCCTTATCCGACATTGTTACCAACGTGCGTCCTACCCGTGGCGCGTTTTCCACTCTCCGACGTTGGGAGACGAGTGTCTCGGTCTGCGAGAAGATCCTCTTGATCGCGAAAGAATCCTTGAAGAGAAGCATATAAGAGGGTCGAGCAAATGATCCACATAAGTCTCGATCATGATTAGACGCGATTTGCTGACGCCTGGAGCTAAGGGGTTCGACGTTTAGTGATCACGATTATCTGCTATTGGATTTCGAATTGTAGTTCCATAATACACTTTTACGATGAAAAAAGAAGACTTTTGGTAAAATTAAAAAAAATAATGTTGAATAAAAGATTAAAACTGGTAAATATTAATCAGCCATATTGACGTTACAATTGTAAAATTTTATACAATTTTTTGCTAATTTTAATAAACTTGAAAAGTTTTCGCTAATCAGAATTGTTCGCGACGAGAATTGTTCCTTCTACGAGTAGCGTGTTAAAAAAAAATTACGTAAGTAGTTAGGTGTCATTGATCCGTGCGGAAGAGAAAGAAAAGAAGTTGTGGAAGCCTTGAAAAGAAGTTCGGAGCAGTCGTGGGAATAGCTTTCCGCTCACTTTCTCCTTTTCTCGCGAATCAGCTGATGTAATTTAATTCCCTTGGAAGCAAGGCAGAAGCGCGCATACCACGACCTACCCTTACACATTAATTATAAGGGGGAAAGCACCTCCCTCCTCTCTCTCTCTTTCTCCCTGGCCTCATCTTCCTTACTCGGCCCCATTTTCTCTCTCGCTTCTCCCACCTCTATCTCATTCTCGCTTGGCTTCGCTCGCTTGCTCTCCCGTTTATATATGCCTACCTTCCTCTCTCCTTCATTCACATCTTCCCGTGACCTTGACTCCGTGTGCACCCTTAAATGAGAGAGAGAGGGTGGTAAACATTACGGATATAGAGCGCGCATATATACACGCGTAGGGAGCGAAATCTGCTTAAAACTGATAGACTTTGATTGGAAGACAGATGTTTTATGACAATTGTGTTATAAATAAATTTATCACCAATTTCTTCGCAACGATATTAAGCTTTTTTACTTAATAGAGGCATAATAATGGAAGAACAAAAGATTATTATAATAATATCTCTATCGCAAAAGTATTCTACTCTGATAAAGTCATTATTTAAAAATAATTTTATCGAATGGATAGTTTTGAATTTTTGATACTGAAGTCTAGTGGTTTTTATTTTTATGAAATAATAAAAAAATAATATGCTGCATTTTTTATATAATAGATTGTATATTATTATTCATCATTCATTCATCAATAGTTCTACAATCCATATCGAGCCTTGGCCTCCTTAAATATTATTTAAATATATTTCTAAAAATAATGTATTAACTTTTATCAATATATATCCTTAATTTCTCAATTATTTGCACTTTAAGATTTAATTGCATTATAATTCAGTTTAACTGATTTTGAGTTGGTAATTCATCCTTTGTCCGTACTTAAAAGTGCGATCTTACTTACAATATAAAATCCAAAAATAGAATACAATATAAAATTAAAAATCGTGTTAAGCGACATGTGATTTTAGTGATTTTGGAAACTTCTCATGACCGATTGGATACTGTTCATATTTAATCTAACTTTAATATAACTCAGAGAATAATATTAATATCTATTTATTATTTTTATATGTATTATTTACCATATTAGCAATTAAATAACTGTCCGCGCAATGATTAAAATGTCATGAATCGAGACCCAGCGAAGGTAACCGATGAAAATTTAACATCGCCATCGACGCGCACCTGTCTATACACCTGCGCGTATACCTGCCGTCGAGCAGGCGTATACGCATGGTTCTTCAGACAGCACTGCGATGTATCTACAACACTGGATATACGAACGAAGCTATGTGCTCTCGAGGCTGTCGCGGAGAGGGTGACGAAGGGGATGGAACGGATGACGGGCGAAAGGGGCCTGGGAGAGGGTGTTGCTGCGACGACCTGGAGAGGAACCAGAGGGTAGCTTGAGCAAGCGCGGAAAGAGAGAAAGAGAAGGACGAATGCAGGGGTGGGAATGAGGTGGGCGCGAAGGGGAAAGGACGAGAGAGGGCTGTGGATGTCGGGACGTCAGTGTCGAGATGCGAAGGGAGGAATAGAAGTCTCCTTGGCTCCCAGGGGGTGAGCAGAGTGGAATGAGTGAGTAGAATCGCGGAATAGGATGGAGTCTAAGGGTGCGCCAGTGACGCGAAGCTCGTACGTTCCTCCTCTCTCGCTCCCCCCTTCCTCCCTCCTTCCCTCCCCCCTCGCGCCCTCAGCCAACAAATCGCTTTCTATATTCCGCGCGTATACGTGCACGCACTCCCCCGGTGTGTATACGCCGAGATACTGGTATTTGAAGTACGAGCGGAAATATGGAAATTTCAAAAATGCTCGCCTACATTTTTGATAGCGGCTGGAATATTTCAGGCGCATCTCGAAAAAGCGTAACTATCAATTTATTACTTGTCGCGATCAAAAGATCTAATTCTTTCCTATTCCAAATCTCCATGATAATAAATGCAAAAATTCGGAATAATTTTCGAACGGATTTTCAAGAATCGCTAATATCAAGTCGGTTATTTTTTTTCACATATATCCAAATGTTAAGTCGTAGATAGCGTGCACGTGCGAATAAAATGTAATATTAAAATTGAGATATTACTCCGAAATTCAGACGCTTTTTCATGTAACATTTTCCCATTTGATTCATCTAAAAATTCTTGTTATACATGAAACGTCACTTTCTGTATTCCGTCTCGAATCGCGGAAGATTGATATGACGCGCGCTAATAACAGCTTCCTTGAAAAAATTGTCAAGGACTCGCGCTTTCAAGTCGGAAAGGACGGAGCTAACGTGCATTTATTCTCGCGTGTATATAGGTTACGCGTGTCTGCGACGTAACCAGCTCTACCCAGGAGGATTCCGCTTTTTCCGTATTCGACCTTAAACCGCTCGCAACCGAGTCGACAGCCTTCTGCCAATGACGTCGACTCAGCCATCCTCCCAACCACCCACCTTCTATTAGATTACCTATCCTATCCTACTATTCGTACTATCCCCCCCCCTTTCCTTTCCCGCCGTCGTTTCTCCGCAGAGGTATTCGTCTCTCTGCCAAGTTCTTCTTCGAGGTTGGCGGCTGCTGATGTGCCCTCAGGTTCAGACGGACGGACAGGCAGGCATACGAAATCTCGTATCCCGCGCTTCTTTCTAGTCGCTCTCCTGTCCCCTTCTCTCTCCCCCTCCCCCCTCCCCCCGTCCCTTCGCCCCCTCACGTATTCCTGCCTCTCTATACCCTACCCCTGTTTCTCTTTCTTACTCGTTCCGTACCCGTGCACTCTCCACGGTTATATCGACTGAAAGACGTCGACTCAGCTTCCAACCCTCTTTCCATTCCACCCTTCAGCAACCCACTTCCCCCCCTTGCCGCCCATCCGATGCCTCCTTCTTTCCTTCGCATACCCTACGTACGACGCAAAGAATTCGATTCTGTGGTACCGGCTCGGAAGACTCCTAGCAGGATGTGTGGAGCAGCAGGAATTTTTATACCAGAGGGCGCGTTCCAAAGACGATGTCTTCCGAACGATGATGTTGAGCTAGAAACCCTTGATCGATCCCTACGTTTAGATGCTCGAAAAAATAAGTACCTATCTTGCAATGACTAAGCGTGACAGAATAATTCTGAATTGTACAACAAAATTTTGCCAAGAGTTTACAAATTTCGTGATTGTAAAGAGTAATTTGTGTTTTCATACTGTATTGTAAGCATGCGCTGACTGAGGAATTATCAGAGATACATGATCGATAATAACATGACGCTGCAACTTGTAATGCAAGTTGTGATTGTCTTGGATAAGAATGCGGTGTGTGCAACAAGAACTAAAAGGAAGATTCCTCGAGATTCGCAGGCATCAGACGTTAAATAGGAACGCAAACGTTCTAACTAAGTCTGAAATACTCCGAAATGCTCCACCGTGACGGTCGGGCTCTACGTGTCCTGAGAATCTTTCGAGTCGTAACTGAATTTTCCTCGTGAAATATTCACTTCGCATACCTACGCCCGTACATATCACTCCGGGTTCACCCGTTCTCCGCTTTCGCTCTCTTCCATCTTCGTCCTCTCCTATACCTACCACGCTACCCTGGAGATCCCTTCGCGATTCAGATCCTTCGGCTAATATCGCTGACCCGGTTTACGAAACTAAAAATCTGAATTTAAAAATCGCAAATTGTAACTTCAGGTTTTGTAAACGCAAAGCAAATTTTTTCAAATTTTTTCTATCAAACGAATTATAGGTCATCTTTAAATAAATAAATATCTACTAAACAATGTATTAGTTATAGGTAAAAGTCGATAAGAAGTCACTAAAAGCTTTTTCGTATATTCGTGTCTGAATGCATTCTCTTGAAATTGTTGTTCGGGCGGCTTGTAACGCGACACGGAAAGACGATTTTTTTTTCGTGTTATAATGCGCACGCTATTTTCACGACGATCGAGGAGGCTCGTGAGATATGATTGCGGAGGTTTCACGAACGAATCCCAATCGTCGGTTGAAACGGACGTCACGAAGAACCCCCAAAACGAGCAGAGAGATAGAGAGAGAGAAGCAGGACGAAGGGAGAGCTGCGAGTCGAGATATATATAGTATATAGGAGTCGGAGGAACAAAGGTTTTTGTATCGAAAGTCGGAATGCAAATGTGAGTAACATCGACACGGCATCTCCATTCGAACGGTCCCTAAATTTGTCCCAGCATTCTTCTCATCCCTTTTCCTACGGCTCGTCGGCAAACTCGAACACAGCCATGTGCGCGCACATGCGACTCCCCCCGCGCTTATTTCCCCAGCGTTCTAGAACGGAAAGACACACGCGCGCGCCGAGGACGAGTGGGTGGAGTGGAAGGACCCCCAATCAATAGGATGTGCGGGCTTTAGCATGACAATCAACGATCAAATAAGAGAAACGTCAGTCAGGGTGAACGTACGTGTCCTCCTCGCAACATCGGGCGCCGCCGCCACCGGCCGGATCGATGTATGCGTGCGTATGTATACGTGTGTACATGTGGGTTTATACGTCAGAATTCGTGTACACCGTAAAGGACAAGGCGGGATATATCGCTGACGTAGGTGGAGCACCGTAGATCTTTTCCGAGGAAGGATCACGGGGGTAGAAAGGAGTGGAGACGCTCTTCCGAGGAAAAAGAGACGAAAGAGAGAAGAGAGAGAAAGAGAGAGCGAGAGAGAGGAGAGAGAAGAGAGTAGAGAAACCGAGGAGAAGGGAATATACGCGAACAGAACGACACGATGATTGGACGGGCGGTTTACAGAGAGCCTCTTCCATATTCCCATGAGCGACTTTTTCCTGTTGCCGCTCGCCCGATTGTTTGTATTCGATCAAAATTCTATTATTCCTAACGTGCGTAGGATGAGGAGACGGGACTTCGCGATCTGTCGTAGACACGTCAGCACCGGAACATTGCTCACTCTCTATTATTTCACGACGGCTAACCTTCCGTGAGATAGGTATGTCCGACGAATACCGTTGCAATATGCAATATTGACGGATTCCCCCGGGATTAACGTTTTGCTTTATTAAAATCTTTCGATTCTTCAATGTTGTGTCTCTCGAATTATTCGAGATATTTTGATTTCGACTTGACTGACCTTAGCTGCAAACTTTCCGAAACTTTCTTAACAAATCCAACATAATTGTCAATTTGCTCTAATATTTTTCGAGTATTTAATTACTATAAAAAAGGTACTTCTATATTATCTGGGATATTATCATATTACATGTTTCCTCAAATTCAATGCAATAAATGAAAAATTAAAATTACTCCAAAATTTTATTCAGGTTCAAGATTATAATTTTTCAAGTCTCTAATATTATGTCACTGAAATTTTATCTGAAACTTCTTATTCCGACACTGACTCGTCACGCAAACTCGAAAATTCAGATTGATTGAAAATTTGATTTAGCAACCTCAGCATTGTCATTATGATCAACGTATTCTCCCGGTACCAAAGAGATTCAAGCGGCGCGAGTCACTCATCCGTAAGATCTTTCAAAGCGCGGCTTTATCTGACCGAGAAGAAGCGGCTTAAAATTGTCGGATGGTACTTCAAAGACACCATGCTTAAAAAGAGCGACGGCTGATGTCGAGAACGAAGGGCAACCTCCCCAGATACGGAATCCCAGCCCATAAGCCGGCGCCATTCTCTCGAAAACTTTCGGACACCACCGTATCGCGGCACCGAAAGAGCCGCGCGCGAGCAGACTGTCGGAATGTTGATAGCATTTTTCCGAAAGCGCAACGTTTTATGAAATTATCAGGCGACGTAAAAAAATGCTGCGCGGTCTCATGGGCAGCCTGTCGGAAAATCGACGATATGAAAGTACGGGCCGTTGTTTCACCCCGTGTCGAAAGAGCGAGAGGAAAAACGCGAACGCGAGCCCGAGTGTTTGACTGAGTAAAAAAATATTGAAGTCAGCCGACCGGAAGCCCATAACCCTCCGAAAGAGGAGGCAAGGTAGCGTTTGTTACGACGCTCACAATAATCAAAAAAACGCGCTCGAACGAGTATTATTGGTTATACACCTTTGTCGAGGTCGCGCCGCGGCTTGAAAAAAACTTTTATTGAATCGAGTGATTCTATGATTCCATATTGACAGCGACAAGCAGAATTCGACATCGGGTGTAACTCTGGAAACGTTTCATTTCTCAAAGAGAAATTAAATCTCTAAGCAGTGTGTCGTAAATATCGAGATTGAAAACGCGATTCCACTATAACAATAAAATTTAAAAAATTAAAAAAATATATTTTTTGCTGATAAAGAAAATATTCCTTTTTGAAGTCTTTTTTTTGTACTTGCATTTTTTATTTAAAAATCTTTATATTGATCGTATATCATATTATTAAAATTGTTTTTTAATATTTTATGATAAAAATTCAAGACAATAAAACGTACAAATATGTATTAAGATTGTATAGAATTTGTTTTTTTATATATTTTAAATTTTGTGAAATATGTGATCGGGGGATCAAAATTACTGAGAATCTTTGAGTAAAAAGAAGGCATCACGCAACATGGTGAAAGACTTTCGAATAGGAGAAGCAAACGACAAAATGAGAAAAAGAAAAGATTCCATTACGTATCAGTTTACTCAACGAATCAATTTCAGCTGCTAAAAGCCGGTCATAAATTTCACCAGTAACTAGACTCTTTCGGTTTCGCTGCTGATTCAGCGTTTCTTAATGTTTTTTCGTTTTCTTCTCTTCTGTTCCTATATACTTTCGCTTGAAAATCTTATATTTATATGAGAGAAAGAGAAAGAGAAGAAGAGAATTATTAAATCAATTGTTCTCGCTTATTTCTATGATTCGCAAATATTATTTCATAAATATACGCCCCATATTTACAGTACAAAAAAATTCAGCTGAAACCAATATTAAAACATAATACGCGGTTTAATTAATAAATATTACGACTCAATTTAATGTATTTGTTACGTTATATTAATATTTGGAATCGTAATTTAATTGAAAAACTCAGATAAAGTTTATATTGAGATATTACATAAGTTTCGTTTCTTGTTCAATAATAATTAATCAATTCTTGGAAAAATATTGTGTGTAACATTTTTCTGAAGTTAATTTGAATGTAATTATTAATATTTTTAATAATTTTTTTCAAACAGAGTAATTAATCATTAATTTTAATTAACATTGGAAACATAATTAAATAATTCGTATGTGACAGTTAAAATTTAATATTAGCAATATACACACTTGAAATAGACTGAAGCAAATTCTTTTTTTAATGAATTCTTTCTTTGAATTCGTAACAATATCTCTATTTCAAAAAGCTCGGAATTAATCATTATTCTAGTCGACGCTAATGGATCCATAAAACGAAATGGAAGATATACCGCAGTAACAACGCATTTATCGCGATGAATTCGAAATAACAAGAAATAAAATTCAACGTACATTTATTTCGTTATACGTTAAATATTTAATAGCGACGAAACTTCCTGGCTGGCTTTAATGTTTATTTTGATGATGTTTGATAATGTTCTACTAGAATGGGGACGCGACACACGGCACCCACGGCTTACCCTTACGAATCCCCCTCTAATGACTTTCTCCTTTACATATATTATAGAGGTCATCCTGAGTAATCTTCAGAAGGTTTTAGCCGTCGCTCGTTGTTTATTAAAAAGTTATGAACAAATATAACTGCGAAATATAACACTTTGTATTATGCAGTTTTAAATTGGAATATATAATATATATATGTATAATTCGTCGCTTGTAATATATAATTATAAGCATTAAGAACAAGCTTTGTTCGCTAGTTCCTTTATGAAATTATTTATAACACTTTATATTAGTGCTTAGGGAAGTAATTTGCTGATATGTGTGCATAAACATTTCACATGTGAGCGGGGAAGAAGCTACCGCAGAGGGGGTGGGCGGTGGACCTCCTTTCGTGTAAAACAGTTGAAAACCCGAACGGTTCAGGTTTTCAACTTTTCACGCGAAAGGAGGTCCACCCCCCCCCCCACTCCCACTCATATGTGTACTGTTTATGCACACATATCAGCAAATTACTTCCCTAAGCACTAATACAAAGTGTTTTATTTCTCAAACTTTTTTGTTAATAACTTTTTAATAAATAACGAGTGACAGCTACAGCTAAAGCAAAAATGCGCGTTTCTGAAATGTGGATACATGAAATGTAAAGATTAAAAAAAAAAATATTTCAATAGTTGATCCTGCAGATTGTACGTTAAATGTAGGTGGAGCAACATGTTAATTGTTTCGAGTTTCTCGATACACTAAATATTTTCATTTCCTGACAATGTACGAATATGATGACCTTTATGAAGGTTTATATGTAAACATATCGTAATAGTGAGAAGTATTTTTTTAAGGAACGAATTTATATTGAAGCTATATATCGTATAAAGGTTCCTTGTACGGAATAATGAATTAAATTAGATCGGATTTTTCAAATTTCTTTTGTTTATAACTTTTTAATTAACAACGAGTGATGGCTAAAACCTTCTGAAGGTTACTCAGGAGGACGACCTCTCTATAATATATGTGAAGGAGAAAGTCATTGAGAAGGGAAGGGGATTCGTAAAGGTAAATATTTACCCTGTAATAACTGTAGGAACTGTAAGAATAAATAATATATGTATTTAGTTCAGATATTTCATGAGATTAAGTAATACAGAACACTTTACCGCTACATTAATTATCACTTTAAATAAAAATTTTGATATGTCTAATAATTGTTAGAAAAAGACTGCTTGTAACTGTTTTATAATATCTCATTTCTCATACATACATTTTATTTAGTTTACGTGTGTAATATAATTTTTACAAATCCATTGCCTCGACATTGAAATAAAAAAATAACTCACCGGCCGAGAACAGCGGAATTATAATCCTGCGTTGATCTGTAACAAAAAAAATATTTTTACATTAAAGCAGCGTCCAAGATAATCGATATTTGAAGTATTAAATAATTATCGCGCCTGTTTTTAAAACGTCAGTTTAACAGATATTTGATTTTAAAATGCTAATGCAAAAAACAATCGTGGCCGCCAGCGCCGCAAGCGGCTGCATATTTCCGCATTAACTCGGTCGCATAATTAATCCGCAAAAAATTGTGCAAATAATATTGCGACCGTGCGAATAAGAGAGAGACGCGACGTTCGCGACGTAATATCACTTTTCGCATATACCGGAGATCGAACTCCGGCCGAAATTGCGTCGGTGTTAAAATCTCGAAAGTGACGGAATCCACCACAGGACTGACAGGACAGCAAAATATAATAAATAAATAATAACTACTCACCCTACGGTCGCTCCGCTGTCGCCCGATGCCTCCCAGGCCCCCTCCTCCTCTCCTCGATCCTCCTAGATCGTTCTCCGTTGCAGCGTTGGTCCGTTGTCGCATCTCCGTCGCGTACTCACTCACTCGTTCACTCCACTCGTTCACGCACTCCCGGCATTAATCTCGTGACGCGGCCGCGTACTTAGTTACACGGCAACGGAAAATTACGACGGAGAAGCTACGAATGAAGCTGTACGATCAATCTGCTCGACGCCCATCGGCCCGTGATGTCCCGCAGGTGGACGCGAACATGGCGGAGAGCGGAGAGAATTTCGTAAATCGCGCGGCCAACTTCACTCGCCAAGTGTAGCGTCCTCGCGACGCCGACGGTGGCTCCTGACGAGTGAAGTTGGCCGCGCAATCTACGAAATTCTCAAGTGTCTACCTGCGGGACATCACGGGCCGATGATGGGCGTCGAGCGGATTGTACAGCTTTGTTCGTAGCCTCTCAGCCGTAATTCTTCCGTTGCCGTGTAACTAAGTACACGCCGCGTTGCGAGATTAATGCCGGGAGTGCGTGAACGAGTAGAGTGAACGAGTGAGTGCGCGACGAAGATGCGACAACGGACCAACGCTGCAACGAAGGAGGACCTGGTGGATCGAGGAGAGGAGGAGGGGGCCTGGGAGGCATCGGGCGACGGCGGAGCGACCGTGGGGTGAGTAGTTGTTAATCGTTTATTATATATTGCTGTCCTGTCAGTCCTGTGGTAGATTCCGCCACTTTCGAGGTTTAACTCCGACCCAATTTCGGCCAGAGTTCGATCTCCGGCGTATGTGAGAAGAGATATTACATCGCGAACGTCGCGTCTCCCTCTTATTCGCACGGTCGCAATATGATTTGCACAATTTTTCGTGGATTAATTATGCGAACGAGTTAGTGCGGAAATATGCAGTCGCTTGCGGCGCCGGCGGCCGCGATTGTTTCTTGCATTAGCATTTTAAAATCAGATATCTGTTAAAATGACGTTTTTAAAATTTAACGGGCGCGATAATTATTTACTTCAAGTATCGATTATCTTGAACGCTGCTTTAATGTATACAAATATTTCTACGTTACAGATCAACGCAGGGTTACAACTTACAACTCCGCTGTTGCGTATCGGCCGGTGAGTTACTTTTTTATTTCAACGTCGAAGCATGGATTTGTAAAAATTATAGGTATTACAAATGTAAATAAAATGTATGTGTGAGAAATGAGACATTATAAAAGAGTTACAAGCAGTCTTTTTCTAACTTCTAATTAATTATTATAGAAGTTTATTTACGCGGCAAAACTCAATTGAGCAGTATATAGCAATGCAAACCGCTTTGTGTGCTTTCACATTTATATAGATACGCGAAACATTAGTCACAAATGTCTGAAGATATCAAACGAGATTACTTTTTATGAATAATAAATGTATTATCAATTCACACGTTTAATTAATTCTCGCCATTAACCATTGTAAATAAATTGTCTATTTATCAAATCAAGTATTTTACTTCAATTTATTTCTTTTATGGTATGTGATAGGAAAAACATTATAAATTACTATTTTGTCTCGATTTTTATACAGATGGTAATGACTTTAATAATATATCTACATAATACTTAAATATATGTCAAAAAATAAGAAAATGAGAAAAATAAAACTATGACAAGTAGAATTCTGACATTTTTTAAATATAAAATTTTTACTTAGATTCTATCATATCTCATTGATGATGAAGATTGAAAAATAAAATGTTTATATTATATACTTATGTAAAATATGAGTAAATTGTAATCTATAATACATAAAGCACAACGGGAAAAAATAATTATTATAGTTGTATTACTTTCTTTTTTTTTTTAATTTTTAAAAATAGAATTTGAGATGTGTATTTGGTCTCAAATTTTAATATAAACAAGTTTACATTTTTTCGCATTTCTCATCGCCTCTCAATAGCTTACACGATATTTGTCAACGTGTTTATAAACTCCGTGTGCTTAGTAGTATTGAAAATCACACCAGCGAAAATATCTTGAGCCCCAATTACTTGAATTCACGAACCGATACCTTTGTACGAGGATTGCTTGTTATGATCGTAACGATTGCAAGCATCTGCAATGTTGCTCTTCTTCAAGATTTCCGTGTCGTCCTGCGAAAACTGATTTTCTTATATCATAAAATTCTTAACTCATAAGTGATCGAAAAAGGAATTTAAGAAAATACAAAATATTATTTTACAGTTCCATGTAAACATTTGTTTAAAAACATAAGTATTTATTATGCATTAGTATATAATTACTTATACAAACAATACGATAGTAGTTACAAGATATATTAAATATCTATATTTTTTTTAAATAAGAGAAATTTGAATCTAAAATTTTGAAGTAATTGCTCCTGTTTTGTTTTTTATAACGAAATTTGTAAAGATAATTAGCTTTAATTATTGGCATATTATCATACATTAGCATACATAATCGTATTTAATCGAAGAAGTTCAAAAATATGTTTGCAACCCTTGACAATGAAAGATTATTTTACCGTGACAGACCTCTTGTTAGGATCAAGCCTGCCATTATTTTTAGTTTGATATTTCTAGTTTCGTTCGCTGTAAAAAAGATTACTCGTGCTCCTTTCCTAAAAATATCCAGGGGGAACGTACACAGTTCCGAGATAGCCGTAAAATTCAGTCTATAATTTCTCAAATATCGATAAACCGTGGGGCCACGGTGAAGGGTCGACGCGGCGTGGCGCGGCGCGGCGTGGCACGACGTCGAGGGAAAAATGTCGTGGAAAAATAAAGTTTACCGCGCGCGAGATCGGCGCTATCTGCAGCGACGTCGAGGAGAGGAAGGAACGAACGGACGAGGATGAAAGCGGTGGCTGGTTCAGGAGTGTAAGTGGATGTGTGGGATGGTTTGCGGTGAGGGAGATGGAGGGTCTCGGGCATACGAGCGAGCGCGAGGGGGTAAGGTGAGTCGCGGGGACGGGCTGGGTTCCAAGGGTGATAGATTGCCTCCTTCGCAAGGACGAGGCAAGCTCTCTCCCGGCAGCAGAGGTGATCTCTTTCGAGAAAGCTCGAGCTTTCTCTCCGGGATCTGGTTTTGAGGAGGAACGGAGGAACGAACGCTCGGCGATGGAACGATAGAATGTATCATCCTATGATTTATTATCAGGGCTGTCTTCGAGCGACCATCTCGCATCCGCAGCCATCCCCCCTCTGCCAACCCCTCCCCGGGCCACCGTCTAACCGCGCCAAACTTGCCCGCCTTTCTCGCGGAGTCGCTGTCTTATCTTTTCGCCCGGAGAGAAGCGAGTCTGGGGAATAATCGGATAGTTTAATCCTATATTTTCGGCCTAACATCATATCTTTTTAAGAATAAATGTATAATCTATGGAAAAATATAGAGAAATGATAATTTTTATTGTTAGATAAAAGTCACTATAATCTCTGTGTCACGTAATTTATTTAAAAACTTACATTCTGCAATTAAAATTCTTTCTTGTAGAAATATAAATATTTCTACGTTGATCCTAATTGACGGTTCAAAGAGTTAGGCTCTTTTATTCTCAATATTTGACGCGTATAGTAAGCAAGATTTGGAACGATTTGTCGAGTATCCGAATGGTTTTCACTGCGCGAGGACACACGTTTTTAAATTCAACCGTGAAATAGTTTTGCTCGGTATAAAAAGAAACGAAAGGGGACTGTTTTACGAGAGTGCATAGCGTGCTAGGCCCAGTATAATCTACAGGAGGTGCTTGTGTGAGCCGACACAGAGCGTATACACCTTCATAGGTTCTTTTTGATACGTGAGCAAAATGTGTACACACACATACACGCCTTGAAGAGGTATAATGTCTGGATATTGATAATCTTCGTGTCGAAGGAGAGGCGACACCTATCCCCCTGTACCCTCGCTATTCTTTCTGATGACATTCTGCGCGTATATCTTTAAAGACGACCTGGTCGACAAACGATAAGCCGACGCAGTATAAATGGCGGAAGACATTGGCCATTTATGAGAAACACAAGCGAGAGAGAGAGAGAGAGAGAGAGAGAGAGAGAGATGCTTTAACTTGTGTTTTTTTGGAAAAACTAGATATTGCTTTAGCGACGTAACTTTTATTTACGTTAAAATACTCTTTTTTTAATATATTTGAATTTATGTACATAAAGTATCTTATAATCCAGTAAATTTTTATTTATTTAGATTGTCCGAAAAAAGTGATTTTATTCGGTAGTATTTTAGTAGTATGTGTAATATTACACTTATTAATCAGATAGTCTTTCAATTATATGCATGGAAAAGCGGATAAAAAGATGACTAATGTAATAATATATAAGAGATATAGTGGCATGTTTCAATATATTGACTGTTTATCGCAAAGCTATTATTAGATTTGTAAGATACCTTGCGGCTTGCGATTTTTTACAGAATATATTGTATAGACAAAATGCGAATATTTTTATATTTTTGATAAAATAATTTTAGAATCTCAATTTTCACGATAAACGATATAACTGATGTAAGTTTCTAAATCTCCATTATCATACTCCAAATCACAATATGATTGTAAAGATGATATTTTTGCGAAGAGACTGCTGCTTGATACGTAGTTTCTCGTAAATCAAAAGTTCCCTTTAAGTCGAATAAAACGACAAAGAGTACGTAGTAACTGGTCTCTTCGTGGGTTTCGACGCGGATGGCTTTTGTAACCGCCTTACTGTCGTACTTTGTATTTCGCCAAAGTTGCGAGAGTCCTTCGTTATGTCGAAACAACGTCTTGCGCCGCAGTCTCTATCGCCTGCAGTGTTCCTCGAGCACGCAGTGTGATCGGAGATTGCGGAAGCCAGAAAATTCGTTTTCGCGAAGTGCCATTTCGGGAACGAGGCAGCCGTGTTTCATCGTGCAGCCCCGAGCACGTCGCGGATGTAGATAGAGCATGAACAAATAGCTCGATATAACGCAAGCAACTTGTTACGAGTCATCGCTCGTATTTTGTAAACAAGCGCCGACATTGCGTCGAAAATTTGACTTCTTTATCAAATTACAAAGTTAAATCTTTTTGTGCATTGTAATACGATTAATTTAGTATCGATACGTTTCAAATTGACATATTGCACCCTGAGAAGAATACTGTCACAACTCAAAAAATTTCGATTTTTAGTTAAACCCATAAAAAGTACGTCCTTTTGGAGAATTTTATTTAGATATTTTTATCTACGTGTTATAATAGTGTCACAAGTCTATATGCGAAATCCATTGCAGGGGACAGAAATGTCGTTATTTTTTTTAAGAAACAGTATCAGTTTTATTATAACAAAATGTAATTGTAATTGCGTTAATTATCTCACAATTAAAAGCAATTCAATTAAATTTGTTGTTTCTCTTTTCTGAAAATTGTATATTTTTGAGTTGTGACCGTGTTCTTCTCGGAGTACGATAGGGAGACGTATACATTATTTGTATACGTTTCATTTTGCATTAATATAATTAATTTTTTAAATAATATTATCCCCTTATATAATATATTCTATAATTTCTATATAGGTATACATATATCATATATGTATTTTTTTAATTAATATTTTCTTGAAATATACCGATGACATTCATTTAAAAGAATTGACTATAGGACTAGAGTCTTCCTTTTAAAAGCTTATTTTTACTAATAAATTAAATTTTTAAACAAATATTAGACGTGTACAATTCGCTGTGATACACATGTGAAACACATGTGAAAACTTATTGTCGTATGAATCCTGTTATCTCCTATTGCAACCGTTCTCGGCGCACATCTACGCAATGTTCGTGCGAACAGGAATTAATAGTCGATCGTGCGATCGAACGCGAAGGAATGAATACGGTCTGCCACCTCCTCCTCCGTCTCGTTTCTCCGTCGATCCTCCCCCTCTTCTCCTTCCCTCCGTAAGGAACGACGAAACTTCGACCGTAGCAGCGATTCAGAATTTTTATGGGGCCGTTACCGTTCTGGCAGTGATACCGACCTATGGCGCATAGAAACGGGAGGGGGAGGCAGGAAAGGATAAGGAGAGACGCTTCGTGCGCCCATCGAATCCCCGGGCACACGTAGAACTCGAAGAATTCCACCCCCATACATGGCGGGGCGAAAGGGGGAGGATGGGGGAGGATGGGAGGAGGGAATGGGTGCCTAAGTGTGTCGGACGCTCTCACACGTACCGTAGGAGCCGTGCGAGGAGCGTGCATCTGAAAACTTTTACGACACCCTCGCGGCGTTTATGTCCCGTGTAAATCTCGCTAATTCCGCGAGCTTTGCGCCGAAGGCATCTCGCGCCGCCGCGGCCTTTCGTCGTTTCTCGGCTCACTTGCCGCTCGGAATGCACTGCCGGCGACGCGATAAAACCCGCGCGAAACGATGCCGTCCCGCAATCTTTACTGCCGTTCCGCGAGCGAACGGTGCAGTGGGCGCAAAGGAGGCGAACGCGACGCGAAGATCGCCGCGATTATAATGGCAATAATTTGAGCGGCGACAACGCGCCTTTGCGAGAAATATGTGTTAGAAAAAGGACAAATTTCGCGGACATATGTTTCTTCGCGGGGAGGTTTATTATTGCGACTGTCAAGATTCTAATAAAATAATTTTTAAGATTTCTCAGCGTTAAAAAACGAATCCAATATAAAACTATTACTTCTATTCTGTTTTGTTGCGCCATTTTCAGTGGCCGTATAAATATCGCTTTAAAAATTGCAGACGGATTTGTAATGTAGCCAGATTTTCCTTCGACTTATTCCGTAATGGTTTCATATACCTCATCGCACATACTTGCGCGCGCGCCAACGTTTCTCCGCGAGTCTCTCTCTTTCCTTTCTTGTTTGATGCTCTAAAGCGATTCGCGAGCAGGCCACCGCACTTTCCCAACTTTTCTCGAATCCGTCAAGTTCAGTCAGCGGCTGAACCGCATTTCCTACCTCCGTCTCTTCCTCCTTGCTCCTCTTCCTCCCTCGCCTCGGAGGGACCGGAAGCCGGTCTCATGCGCGCGTATAGACGGGGCGCGTATGTGTACGCGCGCTGTGTAGCGACTGCGAATCGACGATTACACTTCTACATACAGGCGTGTGAATAACGCGTGACGTGTATGTGTATTTCGCGGAGCGCGAAACGTTGCCCGCGGCAACCGCTGTATTTACTCATATCGCAAGTTTCTCGATAGTTGTTGTTTCCAAATAGCGTTTCGTCAACGTCAGGTATTTTCCCGCGAGAGAAAGAGAAAGAGAGAAATTCGCTTCTACCCTCTCGGCCGAGGATGAACAAAAAGCTGCGCGAAGAGAAAGAGAGAAATTCGTTTCTCACGAGAGGCGCCTTCGCCTACGTATCTCTTCATACGCCAACCAGCAATAAGTTATCTGACATTGCAAGATTGCAGTCACTGTGCTTTCAATGAAGACACCAAGTCGAAACGGCGAGCCAAAAAACATATGATTAGCTTGTTTTTATTTCTAATGTTTGTTAAATAATCAGCATATAATAATAAAAAGAAATAATGACGTTTTCCATAGTTAACCCTCCAGTGGGCACGTAGGGTGTATTTTACACCTTACAACAGCTTGCAAAAAATGAATGCTCTGGACTCATTTCAATACAGAATCGATTATTATCGAAGAAACGTTAAAATTAAAAAGGGTTCATTTTTGCTATTACCGAGATCCTTTGGAGATAATTTTAAATTTTGAGACTCCTTTTTTTATGTTTTCAACGACGAATTACTGTTTTAATTAAATTCCGACCATTAACCAGTTTATTTATTTATTTATACAACTGTTTTAACAAACTGCGTCCGATTGTTACTCGATTTTTTACTTTATTAATTTTTGACATGTCTATATTATCTATTTTATGACATGTAATTTATTAAATATGTTTTTTTGCGTTCTGAGGAAGACTTACAAGTTGAAACGTAAACTATTTACATTTATATGGTTTTAATAAAATCGTTTTTTATTTAAACTAACATTCTTTGTTTTGCTCGAAAGTCGGCCGTTTGATTCACGTTTAACTTTTGCTTTTATCGAGCGTGGAGTTTTCCTCTTATTGTAAAATTAAAGTTTTAACTTGTTAATTATTGAGACTTTAAAATATGTGCGACAATGAATAGTTGAATAGTATTAAACAGAAAACAAAAAGTATTAATTGATTTAATATTTATATATAGCATAAATAATGTGAAGTGTAATTTACACCCCATGCTTCCTCTTACGTTTCAAATTTGTATATTATTTGTACGTCTTCTAGACGGTTAATTGCTAAATAGACGGTCTTGTATAAGATTTGAATTTTTCATTATCTAGAAATGTGAGTAGATTCGGCGTGAGATATTATTTCATTGCTTTAGATATTTCGAAAATTCAAGAAGGATACAATGCATAAAAAAGCACGCATATTATTTATAAAAAGTTATATAAAATGGAATATATCGATAATCGATCCCGAGCCACACAATGCGGAATACAAAACAGCCGATCGTCATTGCGCGCGACGCGCACATATAGAAACACTTTTAACGCTTCGCTTTTTACAAAGCGCGCGTTTCGCATCGGCCCGCGCGCAATGTTTTTCCAAAGCGACAGAACGGAATCTTTTATTAAAGTACGTACCGCCGAGGGCGGCAGCCCTCTGACGCTAAATAGACGAGAATGGAGAAAACAAAGAGCAAGAAGAGACCATCCGAAACACGCATCTCTCATACGTCGGATAGAAAATCAATACCGTCTCAGCGTCTCTCTGAGCCCATTTCCCGTACTGCCGCATGCAGTGCTGCCAACGAGATGCGAGCGACGTGCACCAAAACGAAATACACTCCACGTCGGATAAAGAATTCGGCGCGTTTCGCGCGCGTCTTACACGGCACGGCACGACACGGCACGGCGGCCGTATTACGTTATTTTGCGCCGCGTCGCCTGTTATTTTACAAGCAAGAAAATAAACCACGACGCGCGAAATTCTGCATGAGGATCGCGCGGGACGAGTATTTCTCGCGCGCGCGCGCCCGCGACAGAGATGGACGGTCTATACGGGAGAGCGCGTTAGATAATTCAAATAACGGCTCGCCAACGACGCTATAAAATGGAAATACGCGACGCCAATGAACGGTGAAAAATCCCGCGCTCGCCGAGACGCGAAAAAAAAATCGCGACGCGATTCCACCGAAACGATCGACTTCAACCCACCCGTAATA
This sequence comes from Temnothorax curvispinosus, assembly GCF_003070985.1. Lineage (NCBI taxonomy): Eukaryota > Metazoa > Arthropoda > Insecta > Hymenoptera > Formicidae > Temnothorax > Temnothorax curvispinosus. Next base: position 209,061 of record NW_020224561.1, read on the forward strand.
GCGGGCAGGTGGTTGATTACGGCTCGCCGTGAGGGGCGTAAAAACGGCGGTGACGGCGGAGCCAGCCGGTTATAGTGTTCAATAATTAAGTGGAACCTGTTGCGCTTCTCGCCCCCACACCTCCCTCACCTCGCCTTTACCCTCAACTAAAACGACCAGCCCCTCCACGTATATATACGTCTCTCTCCTTCTCTATCTTTCCCGCGACGACACCGTCGCCGCCGCGCCGCGAGCCGCACGTCGCAATTCATTATTCATAGCAATTAAGTACTCGGCGTACTTTCGAATCGCGAGTAGTCCGAGTAGTATGATGTAGTTTAAGCTCTATAATTAGTGTATATATATCCTTCCGTATATAGAATCTTGACGCTCTGAATCCGCACTACTTTCTTAAAACTCACTTTATGAAATCGCAATATTTTTTTACGAATTTACTTCTTTACCTTTA